>NW_018408707.1:595225-614832 GCF_002113885.1 Mizuhopecten yessoensis
CCCCCCCACACCACCACCTCACCCTCCACGGCTGCAACGCCAGCGCTCGACTTAGTTAAGTTCGTCTCATTGAATGTCCCCAAACACTGTGTGCTCACATGGCAGGATATAATTGATAAAGGGGTTAAATGATTCACCAGATGGTACAGGGCATTCTCAATGTGACCACCTTGTCTTGGTCTGAAAAATACAAGTTGCTGACCATGTTTTGATCTATGAAATATAATTTGAAAATAGATACTATTTTCCATGAGATATGTCACGCATGGGCAACATTTAGGAATATGCAGTATTATATAGATATAGTGTATAAATGAACGATTTAAGTGGTTTGAAAGTATATGTAAATTGACGTACCTATTTCCATATAAAGTATCCATATGTAACAGGAGAGGAAAAATGGACGACCGGGATTCGAACCAAGTACCTTCCGCACTCTACAGACGGACGCTCTTACCATATTTGTGGGTATATTTCGTTTGTCGCCAAATGTATCAGGACAGGGAAAATGAACGGCCAGACCATGATTCGAACCAGGGACCCTTCGGAACTCTTGACGGACGCTCTAACCGGTGGCCACCAATCGACCCAGTTCAGTTCCGCTATCAATCTAGTTACCAATCCTACTAATATCACAATAAGTAGAAATGTTTAATGTGTAATGACATCTTGAAAGCAAGCGCATGCTTAGACATATTTTTTTCAGAATAATTCAATATTCTAGAGACAGTACGGAGCCAGTCTCGCGCATGTGACCCGACATACTGCGTTAGTTATCTTAAATACTATATTGAGAGTTGAAAAAATGTTGTTGTTTTTTAGCTATATTTAGTGGCCAAAAATCCGTGTGAAAGTGCGTTTGATATTTAAAAAATAAAAATATGGTAGAATATAGAATCACAGGGACGAGAAAATGTCGCGGATAGAAATAGAAAGGGGCCAACTGTTCGTACTACCGATTACCCGCGGCCGGCCCGGTTAGACCATATATATACGTATTAATAGAAAGTTCTTAGCCGGTGAAAATTGTTCAAGCTAATGATCATATATAAGTTATGGAATTCATCTTTTGGTTTCTTCCGGGTGTAACGTCAGTGGTTGATATAGTATATCAGTGTGTGACGCCTGGGGCCTGCATTGACATCTGTCAGACTGAGAAACTCAAATGGGTATGCACTACACGTACTAATATCTAGAGGCAGACACGTTTAACCCAGACCATGAAAAGATTCAAGAAGCACAACCAATAAGTGTTATACATACCAACCAACTTGAAGAAAGTGTTTATCGGACATATCTCGCGTCTCTGCTGAGACGAAAAAAAAATGAACCTGTCTAACGGTCCCGATTGACTGTTGACTTTATTTATTTTATTTACTTATTTATTTTCATCTCAATTTTTTTCATGAAAGTTCTACAAGTGATGATTTCCTTTTCATAAATGAAATATCAAAGCTTTAATCACGCGGGGAAAAGATTCCAGGGCATACTGGTTATTGGCATTAAACTGTTATTTACAAGTTACATCTATTTTTAAAAATAAAGGACAAGAGGAAAACACTACACTGTTCGACGTGATGTTTGTGTTTACTCAACTCTACGGGGTTATTTTACATTACAAAATATATTTTATGGAAACATAGAAAATCCAAACAAATTCAGAGATTCATGTGGTATAATTGAGTGTTTTTGAAAATATCTAAGTCCGCGATATTATGTAGGGCGTAAGAATTGTACCTGCTGCCCCCAATTGCATGATCGTAAGAGGCGACTAAATTTGGGACCTTATCTCTTCTCTTCTTTCTAAATAACTTTCTTCTTCCTAATGTCTCTCTTGACAATGCCTCACTTTTGGTCATTTGTTGAGCGTTCGCCCCTGTGAGGAAGGTTTTGGGTTCTGTCCCCTGGCCGAGACATACCAAAGTCTTTAAAAATGGTAGTTTCTACTCCTGCTTAACGCTCAGCAAATTAGGAGTGGGACGACTGGTTCGCCCGTTGTCAGTATAATGTGACCGGGTGGGGCGTCCTGCTGGGTGTCTTCGGCAGTATGTCTCAGTGAGGTAGCACTATAAAGTCGGCATCAGTTCCGCGCTATCACAAGGAGACAAACACGAACATATCGCAGCCTCCCAAAATACACACACATACATTACACGCATGCATCTTGCACACAGGGGAGGCCGTCCTTAAATGACCTTAGCTGTTAATAGGACGTTAAACAAAATCAAACAAACAAACAAAAGCGATATTATATATATTTATGCAAAAATTATAGACAACAGTTCGGCAATACTTTCTATCACCAAATAAATCACCAAGCAATTATCTTACAATGAATTGAAGTATTTGAATTAAAATACTTAAATGAAGAAATTTAAAATGTATCGGTGGTAGGCCTATCGTTTCCGATTGATTTCCAAGTGTATTAGATTTTACAAAAAATTCAAGAACATCTAGGCTTCCATAAATGGCCAGGGCCCCCCTGCGACCGATTTTCGTGTATTGTCTGTGATTGGCCACAAATTTCGCGGGAAAATGTCATGTCATGCGTCACTGCGTAGAGATCAGTGATACGTGCAGAAATCGAGAAGCAAGAAGAAGCAACAGGTGGGTTACGTTGGTATGTGATATTAGGAATATAAAGAAAAGAAAATGAACTAAAGTTCTGTCTAAAATGCATTTGTAAGATATCTATGGAATAATAAATCACAAAAGCGCTCCAGACAGGTGGGACATCGCGTGGATGCAGCGACAATTAGACCTTTCAATCGTTGCTATCTGACCATAGGTGGTGGGCACGTCTATCAAAAAAAAACTGACTGGCCGCCATGTTTGCATCATGTGGAGCAGTGTGTCGATCACACACTTCAGTTGTTTCGCTCCTTTCTATGGATGTTCACTATCATTTTTGTATTAAATATCTGTTGTGGCAAAACACATGGCTTAGATCGAGCATGCGCCTGTCGGACTTCCTGTCATCGGCCATTTTTGTTTAGTTCGTGTGCTGAAATAATCCAGGGCCGAGAGGAATCCTGTAAGTTGTTGATGACGTAGGTCTTCGTGTTTGTTGTTAATTAGGCATGTTGCCAACATAACGGTGAAATTGTTCGAATTATAGCTAAACTATGTTGCTGGGACAATGCATTTGGCCATACCACTACAAGTAAACACAACATAAACTTCAGCGTGTTGAATGCTGTCACTACAAGGTAGAAGTAGTTTGTTTTGGTAACACCGAACAGTATTTCCATGTCAATATGGAGCTAGATGAGATAATTTTATTTAAAGTCGGTGGGCATTTTAAAACAAACATGAGCTCTATAGAGTTTTTGACCGACATACATGTTGCATAAAGAGACATTCATACTTGGATAGTAGCGATACAAATATTATTAGAGGTTATTATATGACCATTTTGATATCATATCCTTTATCAGCCCAAGAGCCCGAGGGCTGATAAGGGATATGATATCAAAATGAGGGCTGATATTGGGACCGAGGGCCGATAAGGGGATATGATATCAAAATGGTCATATTAAAAACTTTTTATCATATGTTCAAGTAACAAAAAATCAAGTCCACAGGAAAAACAATTAGATAATGTAATCAACAATGTCAACTGAAACAGATTATTACAAGATGATATTCAGTGCATTTTCCTTATCAATGAGGTCATCCAATTCAAGTATTCTAGATGCTAGAGAATGAAGTATTTCCTCTCCCTGGTTTGTTGACGTCTGCTCAACACACTGTCTAAGCAAAAAACCAACTGACGGCGCAAATCCGGGTTTTACTCGGAACGCTTCGGGCGCTTCTCATATCCAATACAGAAGTAGAGGTGTTCCGAACAGGGGGTGCATTACGAGAATTGTTATCGCATAGGGGGGTGCATTACGAGAAACTTATCACACAGGTGACCGGAAGTGGTATCAGGAGTGGTCAGAAGTTATCAAATATGCAAAAACACTCATATTCTGAGTAAACATATGATAAAATGAGATAAAACATTTCACATTTTCTACACATTTTAGTTGAAACAATACATCTAGCATATTTTAAAGCACATGATAAGATTCCATGTGATATAGTTATTAAATTAGCACTGATCTGATAAAACACATTTAAAATTGAGATATGAAAGGTGTGTAGAAGTGAGGGTGAGCTACTTGGAGCTTGCTGCCATTGTAAAATATGATTATTTTGCAACAAATCAGAGGTTTAAGTTTAAATAGCTAGACTATTAATTATGAACGCAATTCCTTGGCTTTCGAGACAGTCCGAGATACATCCTGTTGCTATGTCAGACATATCCAATGGTCACTATTACCGATGATTTAACTTGAATCACCATGTATTTCTTGTCCTTCTGGGTTTGACACTTACTTGGGAAGGAAGTAGCCCTTTTGGCTTGTTAATCTTGAATTCCACTAGCCTCGTCTGAATTGAACTAGTCTGGACCAGGAGAAAAGTGACTAAAGGCGATATGTATAAAAAAAAATGAACCAGGAAGCAATTTCCTGCTTTCGTAGCATATTTTGACAAAAGTTTCACGCTGTTAATTTTTGAGATTCTGCTTTTTCACAAAGACAGTTTTTAAATTGCTTGTTATTATTTTTTTCTTGTGTACCAATTTTTTCCTCATTTAACTAAGCAAAAAAATTTGTTAATTATGATATTATAATATTTTTTTTCTCTCCCATCAACAGATTTTGTAAGTGTGACACCTGGACGATAGGTCTGGCTACTATACATTGCCTGAGGTGATCACCAATATACTATAGGACTGTATCAAATGGAAAATAACTAGCCCTACCAACATTTTTACTGAAAGCTACTGTCAAAATGCCGTCTGAACTTCCGTGTTTGTATTTCTTATTTTGGTTGTAAGTCACTTTAGTATGAAAATAAAAAAACGTCTATTGAAGCCATCATAAATTATAATTAGACGAATCACACCCTGGTAATTGTGGTCTATTGTTCACGTTTCACACCTATATACGTAGTTAACATCCCCACAGATAAGTCTAGTCAGAGTTTGTTGATCAGGGTGTCGATCGTACAGAACAATAAAAAGCTAGTCAAATGAGGATGAGTCTAATTGGAAAGGGGAGAAGAGGTTAGGCCTATCATGATTTGGGAGAACTTGTTAGTTGATGTGTAACTGTCAAATGTATGCGTAACGGTAAAATGGTGATGCGTAGCTGCTCAAAATTCATGCATAACAGTACCGTTACGCTAAAACAGCCTGGGGAGAACACTGGGATAGACTTGATAGGTTATTAGAGGAAGCAACCGACATTTATTTAGGTGATTTTGAAGTCGATCTAGATGACAGGGTTGACGATATACCGCTAGAGACTTTGTTTAGAATTTGTCAAAATAATGGCTGATGAAGTTGAGTATTGGGATGAAGATACGTGGACAGATCAACTTGCTGCTAAAGTTGTCGACTTATACAATTCTTGGTGAAAACAAGAATGAAATTAACATGGGGATCGATGTAGCTCCAAATCAAGACATGTACTTTACAGAAGACAATTTATCGAGTTTGGGCTCAAATAACAAAAGGTTTTAACCAAAAAATGAATTGAAACAAAACTAAATTATATATTTATTTATGTGATGAACTTGAAAACAAATATTTAAATTGCGATTGTATTTTGACTGATATTTATGTGAATAAGGATTAATATTTTTGGAACAAGTTTTGAAAATTTGGTGAGTAAATATACAAGTATTCAGAAAGTTGCACCAGTTTATATATTTGTTGGTCATTTAAAATCTTAACTCCAGCCTCAGCAGCCATACTGTCTTAGGGCACCAACGCTCAGTGAGGTTCAAGGCAGCAATCTAAGATAGCTGCTAGGGAGTTAAATCTTTGTTTTGAGGAAGAAATTGCCGGTAGAATACTAGCGGTCTATCCATCAATTTTGACAATTTTAAAGACTTTTAGGCCAATGAAAACAACTGAAATTCCAGTTAAAACATCAAATAGAAATAGATAAAGGATTTACCACTTATTATATGTACAGTACTAGTCAACTACAGAAGAACATCGTTTTGGCCTGAAAAACGTCTCTGTTTTCAAACAGGAAGTGTTGTGTCGGCGCGACTAATACCGTAACCGGACAAATCCAAACCCGGATTTCAAGAATTTAAGAATACTTGATATAATTATAAATAATTTATGTTATAATAATGGCAAATAAGGAGAGAGAAAAAGACATATTTCATGAAAACCCTATTATTTATGAAAAATCAAGTGTGTTTTTTGTCAGTACATGTTTAACATTGGGCTAGTGGATTTCTAAGGTCTACTTGCCTGAGACAATTGCTTTTTTTGTTACACCCCTGTTGCTATCAGTCTGCAGGAGATAGAAAAGGTATGTTTACTTCTCTAACGGTAATGTACCGGTCATTGTCAATTTCTGAAGTACCTTTTCTCATTTTAAGCACGTCTCTTGGATAAAGTTATTTGCAAAATGACGCGTAGGTATATCAATATTTTGAGCTCACCTGGCCCTGGGCCAAGTGAGATTATGCCATGGCCCGGTTTCAATATCAAACAACTTCTTCTGAATAACCAGAAGGCCTAGGGTGATGATATTTGGGATGAAGGTCTACAAACTTTGTTCAAATAAATGACGTCGCATTTTCAAGGTCACGGGTCAAATATGTTAAAAACTTCAAACAACTTCTTCTAAATAACCAAAATGGTCAGGGAGATGATATTTGGCCAGAAGCATGCTGGAGTGAAGGGCTACCAAGTTTGTTCAAATGAATGGCCTTCACTCATATTCAATGTCACGGGTCAAATATGTTCAAATTCTTTAAATGACATCTTCTGAATAACCGAAATACCAAGGATGTTGATATTTAGCCAGTACCATACTAGGATAAAGGGCTACCAAGTTTGTTTAAATTTATGACCTTGAATCATATTAAAAAAGGGTATTTGGCTATATTGCTTTAAGTGACTTCTTTTCTGGAACTAAGAGAAATGGTGGGGCTGACCCCCCAAGCTAAGAGGTGGGGCCAAAAAAAAAGTTTATTACTTGGAAATGGTTGGGATATAACCATATATACAATTGTGGAGTTTAAAGAGAAGAAAGCACATTTGCTTCCAGGATGGCCCCAGGGTCTGGTCCCACCCTTGGAGACATAGTCCCTGGGTCGTAACTTTGAAACAGTTGAGATCCCCACCCCAAACCAATATATACAAGTGCTGGGCATTAAAAAGACTAATGTAGTCATGATATTAGAATAGACACTGGGGTCTGACAAAACCACTAGGGACCTAGTTTCTTGGTCACAGCTTGGTATCGGTTAAGATCCCCACCCTATAACCATATATACAATTGCTGAGTATGAAGAGATGAATGCTCATATGCTTCCGGGATGGCCTTGGGGTCTGCCCCACCCTTGGTGACTTGACCCCTGGGTCATAACTTTGAAATGGTTGAGATCCCCACTCCAAAACTAAATATACAATTGTTGGGCATAAAGAGATTAATGCAGTCATGATATTAGAATTGATCTTGGGGTCTGGCCACAACCCTAGGGACCTAGTTTCTGAGTCACAGCTTGGAAACATAACCCTACATTAAATTTCTGGGCATGAAAAATCGAATAGAGTCCGCAGTGCTCCAGATAGCTTGCTTGAATGCGTATTCACGCACGATAATTCACAAATTACGCAAAAGAAAAAAATGAACTTGCTTAATTCACGCAAGCAAAATCCGGAACATTGCATCAGTCTCCGGGACCAATTTAGCAAATTATAATATGCTTACATGCGAGTCACTGAGACGCTTGCATAGTACTCCTGTTACAAACGCTTATATGAGCGAGAATTGAATCATGGCGCTTTTAAAACAATCGCTATTTGTCACTTGGTCTCATCTCTTTCGCTGCGTAGTAAATTGTCCTAAATACAGAATTAGCACAGCCATCTGTTTTACTCTCAGTAACTTCAACATCGTCGATGTCTTCCATTAATGTTGTGACCTGTTTCACGAAGCGTGTTTCTTTTTTTAATTGAAGTTTCTTTTGTGATACTTTCGATAGCGGACAAGTGATACTCTGATTGTTCGTGTCGGGGTAAGGGCACTTTTTTGAATATTCGAGCAGCCCTTTGTGAAAACGTTGTCCTTCTTGTGTTTGGAGCCCGACGAACATTTCAAGTTCAACGAGGTTTGGCCATCCGTTTGACCAACAGTCTGGACCGTGACGTCAGCCACGGGAAATGGTTTTTCCATCCACACCCTATTATGATATTTTCCGACCCCATTTTAAATAGATATGTGTCATTTTATTTCCATTTCACTGTGATTGTGTTCACAGTGAAATGGAAATAAAATACCACATGGCTAGACAACACAAAAATATGAATTTGAGTCATTCTTAACCCTATATTAAAAGTTTAACACATACAAATGATTCAACGTCTTTCAACATTTTCAGGTAACATTGCTTTTAAAGCACTTCATCTTTCAAAATTTAAGTTTTCACCCCTCCACTTTGGAGAGGAAGGGGTAAAAAAAAAACCACATGTTCAAAAGTTATCGGGAGCACTGGAGTCCAGATATGCTACAAGGATTAGCCTTGGGGTCTGGTATCGCATAATCCCTTGGATCTCATTTAGAAAAATACTTTGCCATGATTGCTTAGATATCCAGGTGACCAGCATCTCGTGATCGATCATTTGGACAGATTTTTGAGCGAGTGTCAAAATATGATTTTCACAGTTGTCTTGGACTTTTGTGGAGCTCATGACTTCAGCCCTTTTTCTAATTGGTGTAATCTTCTTCTTTTTGAAATACTAACCCAATGCCAGACTTGCATTCACTTACTGCTCTGAATTGTTATAACAATTTTGACTCTTTTGAGTCATAACCAGAGGTATTAATGGCAATACTTTGATAACTCGAACCAACACTGATAGCAGTGGGCATATAGTGTAACTTGATTAAGAAGCTGCAGTTTTTGTGCGATTAATAATTCAATAATTGGAAAAATGACAGAATTACATTCATATTCTTCATAAATTGTTGTGTTCTTGCAGAAAATAATAAATAACCAAGAAGAGAAAGATGTCTGGAAGGGCAAGAGGGAGATCAAGAGGTCGCTCTCGGGGGAGTGGAACTCCCCAGGAGGAGCCTTTAAGGCGCCCTGGGGAGGAACAGCAAAGAGCTCAGGTAAAGGATTAAGAGAATTAAGTGTCCCGTCTCATTGGGGAAAAAGTGCCGACAAGGTTGGGCATGCATCTATTCACTCTTGGTTTATATATATTATTCAGCACTAAACAGCTTTATACAATATATCTCATTAAAAATCCCAGTTGTGTATACAAATTCTATTCATCTTGTTCGTTAATTAAACCAGTTATGTTATATATGCTCAAAAAATTATATAAAAAATAAAAGGGTCGGCTACTGATAATTTCTTATTATACTCCCATGATGAAATAATTTAATAAAGATTACAAAAAATATTGAACATTTTGAAGAATAAATATAAGGTGTCACTGAAATTCAGCTATCAATAAGGAGTCTTCGATGTGGTTTACAAAAATGATTTGTCTTTTACTAGTGAAATATATGGTTTTAGAGTATAGTAGTCATTTCCACTGTGATATATAGTGATATTTAAGTTTGACTGGTCATTTAGGCTAGCAGTTGTTCAGAACCACTAGTCCAGCTGGAGATTTCACTAGTCCTGGACTATCAGGCTAGTTCAACTGTGAGAAATATCGGCTTACATCACGAGAAATGCACACACTTTATGGCTTAGATGTATCAAAAATCAACAGGAACCACTCTATGATTAATAAGGGTCTTCCTGTTTCATCTTCTTTGTAAGCGTGTTCTATTGGTGGGAATAGTTTTCAAATACACTGTTTGTATCATACCTCTAGTTTCACAAACTGGACTAACAGTACTATTATTTTCTTTCCCAGCAACCATCAGCAGCTGCTGCAGCCCCCACCCCTGTTGGGGCCACCAGTGTAGCAGGTAGTGGAAGGGCCAGCTACCGCGGAGGCGTTGCAGCACCAAGACCAGGGGCAGGAGATGCCCCAAGGGCCCCAGTTGAGGAAATGGCCCAACTTCGCGTTGGAACTGGAGATGCTAGACAAGTTGGCAAGAAGAGGGCAGACTTCCGTTACACCGATGTAACAACACGACCAGCACATATAACAGACAAGAGGGGTAACCTTAAGAATTACTTTAATATTTTTGTCGAATTTGTTTCATTTCTACAGGGCATCATGTGAAATGACAAATGTCATATTATGATGTCCCTTAAAAAATAAGTCCATCTAAATTTTAGATTACTTAGACCTGCCCAAGTTCTCCGACTTTTTTTTTATTCTGTAAGAATTTAACAAAATATATATTGAATTGTTTCTATCAAAGACATTAATTTCACTCACTTCATATCACATTATCTTTGTCACATTGTTTTAAGTCTGAAAATACATACACTGTAATTTATAACTTATTTTAAAATATTTGTTGCCCCTCCATTCTTTGAAAGTAATGAAGGCACATCAGTTTTAATTACAACTGTAGTTCTGCTTCATTTTCATCACAGGAAATTCTGGAACCCCGCTCCCTCTTGCTACAAATTTTTTCACATTTGATTGTGATGAGGACTGGTCTCTCTACCAGTATCATGTGGATTTCAATCCGATGATTGATAGTCGCAAGATGAAGGCAGGATTGCTGTTCACACATGCTGAGCTGCTAGGGGCAACAAGAGTCTTTGATGGCATGATCCTATATCTGCCTCGTAAGCTTCCGCAAGAGGTAAGAAAGAAGGGCACAGTGTCATGTTATAGATACATAGATATAGGGATGAGTTAATGTGAATATTTAAAGTCCTTCTGGCTGGTGTAATCTTGCCAAGATAGGATGGTCGAGTGGTGCCGTGGATAGCGCACTTGCCTTTCACGAAAGTGACCAGGGTTGCATTCTTCAATCGGATGTGTAAAGGTATGGTCATCTACCTGACCACATTGGTTTTCTCCAGGTTCTCTAGTTTCCTCCAACATTAAGACTCCCCTGCGTGCTAAGATCTGGGCCAACGAGAGTGATTAATTAATATAAGTTGAAATAACTTGTTTCAAAATTGTTGTTAAATTAGTAAAGTTCATCTCATTTCTTTTTTAGTGAATAGTCGGATAAAAATGTAAGAGTTCTTCTTAAAAAAACAGAAATTGGATTTGAAGCTCTTTAATACTTCAAATGTAAAAGTTATACACGGAAAGTCCATTTAAATAAATACCTTAAATCCTTTAAAGACACCAAAGGATTATTTTTTGACATTTGAACCCAATCATTGAAATGAATGCATTGTGTTGAAATTAAATCGGGAGGATGTAAAGATAAGTTAATAGTGCCTCCTAGACCACTCAAAATAAGCAAGTGTATATGAAGAATTGTTCTAGTTCCGAGCACTTTTGAGAATAAAAAATGCCAGGCTGTGTCATTCCTGAACTTAACCAATTTGTCTTTTTTCACTTTCAATATGATAGTTTTAAACTTTTAAACTGATGTTGATAATATTTTTATCATCAGCTCATCACTAGGCGAGTGCACTTTCTACTTCACCACCTTACAACGTAATAAATATATAGACGTTGTTAAAAGTACTTTGAAAAGTTACCTGGGTTAAAATTATATTTAAAAATACATTTGACCCTTGCTAATGTTGCTCAAGCTCTTCATCATAATTCTGTACAGGTAACAGAGGTTTTCAGTCAGACAAGACGTGACAATGAAAACATTCGCATTACCATCAAGTTGACCAACACCTTTCATAGCACAAGTCCACAGTGCCTTCATCTGTACAACGTAATATTCAAGAGGTAAGTTTGAAATATGTCTGACAGTAACTGAACACATTGTAATGGTTTAAAAAGTACACTGTAAATGCTTAACCCTAATTTGGCTTAATCAATACCTTTTGTAGGTTTTGATGAACCGATAGTAATATTTTTGGAAATTTAACTTATCAGACGAACACTTAAAAATCATGCAACACTAAACTGTTAAAGTTACGCAAGTAAAATCATTTTGCAACATTAAAAAAGTTTTCTCTAACTACAGTTGGAAATGTGCAAGATGGATCAGATAAGTTGATGATTAAACAGCAAAGTATTTAATTTTCTACAGAATCCTCAACTTGATTGAAATGCAGCAAATTGGCAGGAATTACTACAATATGGACCTCGCCGTTGACATAACGCAACACAAGTAAGTTATTTCCATCACACCAAAGTTAAGCTTTAGACCCAGTGCTTCCTAGTTTGTGCTCTGAATATTCTCATTCCTATTTGGTAATTTTACTTAGCAAACTATGATTTTTTTCTGTCCATTAGCACACAAAAAATCTAAATATTGTAAAACATGAATTGCAATTTTCTAAAAGCTGATATGGGCAGTGATTCAGGATGTACTGTTTCACTAGAACAAATGCATAAATTGTTGGCGTAAGCAGCCTAACTTGAGAGCTGCTAATATGACTGGTACCTCCCAACATCTCCTATCAAGTATTTTCCCGAAAAATTCGTCTTAAGATGACAAAAGAGAAAATATTGATCCATCTGTTGTATTAAATGGCAATGAATACATAAAATACATAATATAGGACTTTGTTTCATGTTACAGACTGAGAGTGGTACCAGGGTTCATCACCTCAATTTTACAGTATGAAAATAAGGCTATGTTGTGCGCAGATATCTCCCACAAAATCATGCGTATTGACACTGTACTAGACATGATGTATGCCCTCTACAATTCAACCGACAGAAGCGGCGACTCGTTCTACGAGAAGTGTACAAAAAAATTTGTGGGCAGCATTGTTCTTACCAGGTAAATTTGTTTTGATTTTAAGGTAAGAAAAGGTGTAATCCGTAACGAAATGGAAATGAGATCAAGCTTTGTTTATTTAGATATTTTGATTTGACATTAAGTACTGGGTAGATATTAAATATTTTGTTAGTAACAGTTTGAGATCCAAATATATGAAAACCAAATGATACAGCAAATATTTTGCATGTCATTTGATACTCATCATCAAGGAGGCATTTTTAGGGGGGAAAGGTAATGAGGGCAAAGTAATCACTCTGTCTGTCCGTCCGTCCACACATTTTGTTCCTGGCTGGTAACTTTGGTATTTATTGACCGATTTACATGAAACTTGGTCAAGGTCATTAGGTTCAAAAGTCAAGGTCAAATTTTATATCTTTTCACTGATGAACATTTTGTTATGACATAATGAAGCAAAGTTGGTCGGTTTTTAACAAGGAGTTAACTGACTTCAGGACAAGGTCAAATATTGTATCTTTTTACTTATGTAGTTAAAGGTTATTATGAAGCAAAGTTGTTTGGAATTAAAGAATAAGTCAACTGACCAAAGATCGGAGTCACTCGGTTTAAAGTCAAGGTCATTTGGGTCCAAAGGTAAAAGACAAAGTGGATCTCTGACTTTGTCCATGGCTCTTGATGGGGGAAGTATTTAAGGTGAAATAAAACAAATCAAAGCTAACAAATGAGTATTGCACCGGTATTTACATTTCTGTTAGCCAAGCAAATATGGAGGTGGAAGGAAACGAGACTCGCATCATAACATGTAAAATGTATATTTCGTTTCCTTGCGATTATTTTTGAAGTCCAAATGTCAAACATTAAGCACAGCTATATGGGCAGATTGTTTCTTGATGATTATGGGGAATACATTGCCACAAGATGGGGCCTTTACTGACCTGTTGGTGTTCTAGTTGCTGTTAGGTCTTATTATTTAGTTTGGTGTATTTTAGCCAAGTAACAATGTTCTCAAGTTGTGTTTTTCCAAATTTATGCATACATTTGGTAATTTTAAGAATTCAAGCTAAGACTTGTCAAGTTTTACGTCTCAATTTTTTTGCATTCTTATTTCTAATTAATGTATCTGTTCTTCATTTGATTATAATGATTATAGTATTGTAAAGCAGAATTTGACTATCAGTCCGGTATTGCAATGTTGATCAATCAGGTTTTCAAATGGTCAAGTTTTCTTGTGGAAAATATGCCTAAAATGAACTTGTATGATTATACAGATACAATAACAAAACCTACCGAGTAGATGATATTGACTGGGATATCCACCCAACCAGCTCCTTCACCAGACGCGAAGGAGAAATTACGTTCAAGGAATATTACAAGAAGGTAATGGGGAAACACCGTTGTCTTTGCAGTTCATTCAGTCTTAAATCAACATTCCTGGGAAAACATAGTCCGGCCTGTTTGCAGAGTCCAGATTATAGTCTAAGAGTCAACATGTGTACAATGTCATTATTGGAACCAAATTCTGTTGAATGTTCACATACCCGATACTATAATGTTGATGTATATGTGGCTTTTAATGAAAACACTGAGTAGAATATAAAATCTTAGAAACAAAAGTAAATAATAAACATGCTAAAAGAGTAACAGAGATACCCTTGGCTAGAAGCTAACAATGGAATTAAACATCTTGTGTAAATACTTTCAGTATTTGTTTCTTTCCTAACAGGCATATGACAAAGACATAGAGGACGACCTGCAGCCCATGTTAGTGAGCAGAGCCAAGCCAAAGGAAGTGAAGATGGGACGACCAGAGACACTTCTACTGGTTCCGGAGCTTTGTATACTCACGGGTAGGTAGACAAAGTGTTGTCTTTTATGGTAAGTGAAATTCTAAACAGGATTGGCTGTGTCTTGCTTACACCAGCCTGATGTCGGGCTAGTGAATAGTAGATCATAATTTGTCGCAGTAAGATGTCTAGATAGTGAAATTAACGAGTCGTGTCCGTGAACTTTCAGGTAAAGTTTATACATGTATCGACTTTATATGCATGTTTAATACAGCAATATATTCCGTTTCATTTACAAGAAAAATGTTCTTCCTTCTTAGTTCTTGTCAGTTCCTACTGGTTATAAATAACACTTGGCATGTAAGCATATGTAATAAACACATATTCAAAATAAATAACAACAGCATATTTTTGATCGCACAGCTTTTCAGCGGTGTATCTCATTTTAGCTGCCAGTAGTACATTACAATAATATGGAAAGGTATTTTTTCTTTGACAAAAAGGCCAAAAACAAGGGCAGTCATGGGATATCCAAAAAGCCATGTAGAACAAAAACAGAATGAATAAAAAATATATATGTGAATAAAATATGAAAGATAATTCCAAACAGAAAACTGTACTTTATGACCCATGATTAGAGGTGATCACCATTCAGAGTGGAATTCAAAGCATAATATCCTTATAACTTGGGACTGTTGTTAGCCTATTATACTACTATTGAAGATTAAGGAGAATAATTGAAACTAAAAATAGAAATGGAAACACAATTTGAGGAGACGTGTATAAATGAACACATTAATGACATCCAAATGTTTTGAGATTCAGATTGTTTACCTGTAACATGCCAACACCAGTTCAACATATTTCATTTTAAAGAGATACAAGAACACAATCATTCTATGTTGATATAGAAATGATAATATTTACAAATAAAATGGAATTAATTTTCAATAATTTCATGACTACATCTTACAGTAACTATAAAATTTTCATTGAAAACAGCAGCGCTAGACATATAGTAAATAGGTAAATAGGTAGGGTAGAAATAGCTAATCCTGGTTCTATTCTTTTTAAACCCCGACCATTTTATTTGGGGGGGGGGGGAATGGGGAGGCATAAAGTGTCCATCCTATTCTTCCTAGATGGTGCTTTCGCGTTGACAAATTTTCATTTGTAGACAAAGATACAGTTACCATGTTTCCCCGTTTGCATTATGCATGTATCGAGATACACATGCTGTTGTGAACCTGTGTTAACTTGTCTACAGTATGAAGTTTAACTTTATAGGTCTCTCTGATGATGTCAGGAGTGACTTTTCTGTCATGAGAGATGTTGCCTCCCACACAAGGATTGCTCCAGAGGGCAGAGTCAATACGCTGTCGGGCTTCATGAACCAAATCAACTCGTAAGGCATAATTCTGTTTGTTCTGTGAAATTAACAATGTTTAATAAGATGAAGTTTTAACCTCTGAGAAAATATGCTTTAGACTGGGGAGGTGGACCTGTATTAACTGTACACATGCTCAGGCCCCAGGTCTCCAGGTAATGCTCTATCCACAAATGTAAAAAATAATAAGCATATGTGAAATTGCACATTTCTCTCAACGCATTGATGAACATGCAGGCCCAAAAATGGGAAATAGAGTTATCATTTCAAAGACAAGTTTTTAACTCATTCACCCCTGAAGACACATTTGAACTCTTCCTAATCAATGGTTGGAATAGTTCATTATGAAGTTTCAGGGGTGAATGAGTTAAATATAAGTGAAAGATTTTGACCATATTTTGCCCCCAGGAAGTAATGGACAGGGCCCATGAAGAAGATGGAAGGTTTATCATATTTAAATATGAATACAGTGGTTTTGCAGGCTGGATTGATAAAAGATCCAGTCAGACATTGAAAATAAATAAATCTTGAATCTGTTGATTGTTTAGAACACCTAAGGTTGTTGAAGAACTGAGAGGATGGAGGCTCAGGTTTTCACAGAACCTGCTACAGCTAGGTGGACGTGTCCTACCAAAGGAGCAAATCTTCCTGGCCTCTAATGCACAGGTAAAACAAAAACTTGAAATTTTATTTTAAAATAATATAAGTTGATTTTCCCTAGACAGTTTCCGTTATGAATTCATTGTTATGCCAACTGCACTTAATAATATTCTTTGAACTTTACTTGTCAAATATAAAGTGATGTTTAGTGATAAAATGATTGGTATACAAAGTTTTTACTTTTGGCCATAGTATGTATTGTATACTGAAAACAAAAATATAGACAGTAAAACCCGACTAACTCAAACCTATAGGGTTCAGATCATTTATTTTAGGAATACATGGTAATGTATGAATCTGAGGTTGATCCAAGATCGTCATCAAGAGAAAAAATGTGTTATATATAGCATGTTCCTTATTGTGTATGATTTAGGCAAAAAAAAGGGAGATAATAAAAATTAATGCATTCAGTTAGATGTTGATCTTCTAAGACATTGAGCCACCCATTTACTAGAAAGTAAGTAAATATCTGCATGTTATGCACATTTCTTTAGGTTAATGTGACAATATCAAGAATGGGCTGCGCACATTTAATTCAATGTACTTTTTGCAGTGTAACTACAAGCAGGAGGATGCTGATTGGAGCAGGGATCTTCGTGGGAAACAACTGGTTACTAGTGTGCCCCTTCAAAATTGGGTCATCTGTTTCACAAGGCGTGATTCAGGTAACGCCTCTGATCTAGTGAACACGCTCTGCAAAGTGGGACCTCCGATGGGCATGTCGATCGGTAATCCAACACTGTAAGTAGGCTGGTATTGTAAAGCTGTATTTATCCTCAGATCTTCAGTTGTAAACAATTCAGAGGTGATTGAAGCTGATCTTTGAACACTTTCATAGGAGTCTCCCCAATCTGCTCTTGGCCTAATTACTTGCATACTCCGTCGGCTACAATTTTCAAATTTCTAACCCCCTCATCCTTATGTTAACTGGTGCCTATACTTGCCAATAGGAAACGTTTTTCCCCTTTCTGAACAGGCATTAGCAACAGCTAGAAAGGTTTCCCATGCTCTTAAGGTGTGTAACTAGTATAATAATCTTATCACTGTCATTTTATCTCGTTACAAAGATGCGAGTTGAATGATGACCGCTCTTCAACCTTCCTCGACAATATGAAGAAGTTTGTGAATCAAAATACACAGCTAGTCATGTGCATCCTGCCAACCAACAGGAAAGATCGGTATGATGCTATCAAAAAAGCCTGCTGTGTCGACCATCCAGGTACGTGGGCTGTCATTGGTAGAATGGTCAAATTATTCAGGAAGGGTAATCTTTCAAATAGGATGAAGCATAACTTTCACTGCTAAACTCGATTGTGAAAAGTAAACTTAACAAGTGATTCATTCATATGACAAACAAATGCATGGTCAAACATTTTTTATAACTTGTATTTTGTGAAAGGTCCAAGGGTGTGCTTATTATGTGATACCTCATCTGTTGTCCGTTTTACATCGTTTGCATTTAACTACATCTCCCAATTATTAACCATAATTCGTTCAGATTTTGGTTGTTAGTATCCTCAGGCCATGGATATCAAAAAGACTGATCCCAGAGGGGGCTGAAGGACTGGATCTTAAGTGGTCATATAGGCTGATTTGCTTTAACTCCTTCACCCCTGAAGTTTCATAATGGACTACTATTCCAACCTTTGAATTGGAAGAGTCGAAATGCGACTTAAGGGGTGTGCAAGTTAAATGTCATCACCCAAAGTACTTGGCAGAGCTCAATCAAATTGTAGTGGTTGCATGCGCATTGGGATCAAACGTCTTAACATATGAAGGGTCGACTTATCTTATGGATTAAGTGATGGAGTAAGCAGGTCAGATTGGCTGATTTGCTTTAAATTGCATCTCCTCCCAGTATCTGAAAGTAACTTTCCCATACACAATAGGTCTAGAAAAAATATTCCATAGCCCAAGACAGTTTTCCCGCGACCAATCTTGTAATCCAGTATCATTAAAATAAACCATAAATGAATGGTGGATGAAATTAAAACATCCAAATAAATGCAATTTTTACACATCTGTTCATTCATTTTGAATTGATTGATTGATTGATAGGTTTTACGTCCACTTCACTACTGAGTTTGGTTATCCAGCAGACTTTTATTTTGAATGCATGTATTCAAGTTTAATAGTCCCCTACCGGTGAAACCGGGGGGACTATAGGTTTTGTCTGCGTCTGTCCGTCGCCAAAATCTGCAGGTTAAAGTTTTGTAATGGCTTACCATTCACTTAATAATGATATTAGGATGCTGACTCTTAGCATAGAGGTTCTTTAGGGGTCTAGCATTAATGCTGTGGATTGAAAATGAAAAATAATTTTTATTTTTTAGGGAATTTTTGACATGTTTTGGACTTGACTATCCTGGCCAAAATCTTCAGGTTAAAGTTTTGTAATGGCTTACCATTCGCTTAACCTTTTGCCACATGCTACATTATCTCAATGTAAGCGCTTCTCGATGCCGCTACGTTATCTCAATGTAAGTGCCTCTCGGCGCCATGCCGTTTCGGTAAACTTAGACATGGAAAATTCCGTGATTGAGAAGGACACCATTTGGAAATAACCTATACTATTTTTAGAAGATATTTAAATGCATCGACCAATCAGATTTGTACACGTCATTCCTACGAATAGTTTTGAATAAATTAACCTAGAAACTGCGAGTCATGAGTGTAGAAAAGTGTCACAACAGTGAGCCGTGATGGCGACTGTCACAACTATGTTACGGGACATTTTTGAGGAGGAGGAGGAGGATTAATAGTTTAATGGCTTCAGCCCTGATGACATTGAGTCAGACATCGATCTTAACGATGTTTTTGAATGAACTGTCATCAGAAATAAGTCTGAAAATGATTATGTAAAAGATGAACAGCGACCGGGTGTACCGCCGCCATTACGGCATTAGGTAACGACGACTCTGAATGGTCTCGAGATTTTTCACC
>NW_018408707.1:616829-618502 GCF_002113885.1 Mizuhopecten yessoensis
AATATTACATGTTAATAACTTGATTGGAATTATAACCTTGAATTGACAGTTTGATACTTTGAAAATTTTGAGCCAGCCCTACCCCCAAGGGCTGTAGGGTGGGGCTCAAAGGAGTCAGTGTGCTAAAATTTCTTCATTTTCCTTGTTAAGAATCAGAGGTGCTAGTTTCAAATCCTTTTCAGTCTGAAATCTGTATGCTAGATATTGAGTAAGGTGGTTTTATTGTTTTTTGTCACTTTGAATAATATTTCTGTTCATGTTAAAAACAAAATCAACTCTCTGTATAAATATATCAGGTGACCGTTAAGGCCCATGGGCCTCTTGTTTATTTTTGACATGATTTGGACTTAACTATCTTGGCCAAAATCTGAAGGTTAAAGTTTGGGGGGCTGGTAGGGACCATGTATTGATTCATCAATAGCCACAGAATGCTTGTTCCTGAAGCTAATAGTCTTTTGGCTACATTAATCTCCTGGTTCTATCTCCTTCTCATGTTCCTGATTTTAAGCCTCGTCTTCATCATCCTCGCTTATTCAGAGATTTAAAGATATTTTTCCAAGCATTTGCCTGCATCTTAGTAGACTTTACAAATTGACTTGCCCAAATAAAATTTCTTCTTCATAAAATGTATGTTTCACAACAAGAAAAAAGGTCTAAATTATATTAAAGAAATATTTAGGTGATGTCATATGCCGGTAATATATTGCAACGTCAACTAAAAAGTAAGAAAAAAAGAGTATCCTTTAATTAAAACATCAAATCAGTAATACCCTGTTTAGGCACTAATTGTACAATCACTAATGGACAATTTTGTATATAGTTGCTAGCCAGTGTGTGGTGGCCCGTACGCTGTCCAAGAAACAGATGTTGATGTCTGTTGCAACAAAGATTGCCATCCAGCTCAACTGCAAACTTGGAGGAGAGGTTTGGCGTCTTGACATCCCAGTAAGTTGACAGTTCTTTAGTCTCCATAGTATTGGGAATAGGCGTTTCTTGTAATTCACTCTGGAGTGTTCATACCAAAGAATTAAGTTCAATTAGTTTAAAACTTTGCATTTTGTTTTTAAAATCATCCATCAGAAAAAAATGTTTACTGGTCGGCTACATTTGGATTTTGTTGACTGAATATTATTGGTTTATAATATATTTTTCTGTTATGTAGGTTTTTTTGGGGTTTTTTTTATAAATAAATTTGTGTTTATCTGCTTTGAGTCAGGTATGGCATCACAGCATTCATCAATATTTTTTTACGCAAAGAGTTATTGATATCTGGAAAAGTCTCCCACAAGATGTTATTTCATCGCGTAACGTATTTGACTTTGAGAAAAACTTTGATGGATTCCTGAAAGATCAGGCAGCATCTTATGTATATGCTTGGATTATGTTTACCACATTATATTGATGTGGATAAAGAGGCAGCAATGCCTGCATCCACTGATATCCAATTGAATCCTATTAAACAAATCTGGGGGGATTTGTATTTTTAGGTCACATGAGCTTTAGCTCAAGTGACCTATTGCTATCCGTTTTCGTCCGTCGTCGTCCGTCGTCCGTCGTCCGTCGTCCGTTAACATTTTACATTTCAAACTTAAAGTCAAGTTCTGCTGGGCCGATTGAACTGAAAGTTGGTAGGAATGATCGCCTCATGGTCCTGACAAAGTGTTGTTATTTTT
>NW_018408707.1:619031-629589 GCF_002113885.1 Mizuhopecten yessoensis
AAACTATTTCAAACTTAAAGTAAAGATCTACTTGGCCGATTGAACTGAAACTTTGTAGGAATGATCGAATCATGGTCCTGACAAAGTGTTGTTATTTTTCGGGTCAATCAGAAATACAATTTGGCTGCCATGGCCGCTATTCTGCTACTAAGTTCTAATAGGCTGATCTCACTTAAAATTTGTCTAGGAATGATCAGTTCATGGTCCTGACAAAGTTAAGTTAACATTATACTATTTTTTACTCAAATTGGTACATATTTCAACAACAAAAATAAATACTATAGACTCAGGTGACCGTTAAGGCCCATGGGCCTCTTGTTTAGTGAAAGTTTTTGTGTATTGATCCTGAAGAGGAATTAATAATGGCTATACCCATGTTTTATTCTACAAATAGCTGAAGAATTTGATGGTGATAGGTATTGACACGTATCACGACTCGGCCAGTAAGGGGAGATCAGTTGGAGGTGTTGTGTGCAGTATCAATAGAAATATTACAAGGTTCTACTCGAGATGTACTTTCCAACACACAGCTCAGGAGCTCAATGATGGACTCAAGGTCTGTGTCAAAGGTAAGTAGTACAAAAACGAATGTGAAAATAAAAAGCTTGCCAGTCTAAATGACAAAGGTGAGCATATGTGTACCGAAATCAAGTTTTGTCTGTCCATAAACAATTTGTTCATTTTCTGATCACTAATCATTCCAAAAAATATCCAAAATTAGCTTGAAGCATATCTAGATGGTGGGGATTGAAAAGGTAACGGTGATTGTTATTTGCTCAGTTTTACTGCAAAATACAGGCCGTTTCCCCTAGCTAAAAAGTGCTTTGTTTTCCCAAAATGACAAAAATTGAGGAATTTATTTCCGATTTCAATACAAATAATGCTATATTTTCCCAATTCATAAAGCAAAATTAAGGTAACGAAAACACTGTGTAAAACCGATGAGTTAAGATTACAATAACCAAGTTCGGAATTGCTGTACATGAAGAATACACATGTATCTTAAGTGTCATCCGAAGGGATTTAGTCCTTGCAATTGTTAAAGCTTATATTTCTTCTACTTTCTTGATAAACAGTAATGATATTCGGCAGGTTTAAAAATGAAAATAAAACACCGGGTGAGCTTTGAAAGCCTGTTGCCCTCTGGTTAACATTTACACTATTAAATCAATATTGATTTTGTAATTTGCCCGTTTGTGATCACAGATGCATTGAAGAAGTACCATGAGGTGAATAACATGTTGCCGGATAAGATCGTCATCTTCAGGGACGGTGTTGGGGATGGACAGCTCCCAGCCGTACACGAACACGAGGTGCCACAAGTTGTGGGTACAATCAAGGAGTGTGCAGGAGAGGACTACAAGTAAGTTTGGCAAACTGATTCACACAGTTTGAGCTGTAGGGCTGCATTTACTGTCTGTCTACTTTTTCTTTTGAAAAGACATCTCATCTTATTCTAGAAAGACTGAAAATGGGGATGCCTGTTTAAAAACACTAAATATATGGCTTGGCATGATTTTCAACTGGTTTTGATACAGTGAAAGAAATGCCTAAACCAAGTCTGTAATTTACAAACCCTAAGCAGGCTTGAAAGTGATCGTAAGTCGGTGATGTAGCTGCTGGAAATAAATAAAACAAAAGTTTTGCTACTTAGCTCTTGTTAGTCTCTTGCAAGGAGATTGGCTTGAAGCCATGGATCACTCAACTGAATTAATCCTGGGTTTTGTAGTCGATAAAGTATTTATCGGCCCAACTGACCAATAGTCGACTAATCAGAACACTGTTAGATGATTTTGACCAGAATTGGTACAAATGCTTTTCTCATGAGGCCACCTGTAGTATTGTTGAATTAAAATATATAATCAAAAGGCCACCATGGTTGAATATCAATTGAAAGTTTTTCAACTTCTATAGCTCTGATATGGGCCTCTTGTTTATAAGGCATTTTTTAGTGGTTAGAATTCATTATGAGATGACTGATGAAGTTTGGCAAGTTTTTAGCTCACCTGGCCCAAAGGGCCCGGTGAGCTTATGCCATGGTGCAGCGTCCGGCGTCAATATTTTACTTTAAACAACTTCTTCTTAATAACCAAAAGGCCTAGGGTGATGATATTTGGCCAGAAGCAAACTAGGATGAAGGGCTACCAAGTTTGTTCAAATAAATGACCTTCACCTATTTTCAAGGTCACAGGGGTCAAATATGTCAAAAACTCTAAACAACTTCTGAATAACCAAAATGCCCAGAGTGATGATTTTTGGCTAGTAACATGCTGGGATGAGGGGCTTTCCAAGTTTGTTTGAATGAATGACCTTGACTTATATTCATGGTCACAGGGGTCAAATATGTTTAAAACCTTTAAACAACTTCTTCTGAATAACCAAGAGGCTTAGGAAAATGATATTAGGCCAGTAGCATGCTGGGATGAAGGTATACCAAGTTTGTTCAAATGAATGACCTTGACCTATATTCAAGGTCACAGGGGTCAAATATGTTAAAAACCTTTAAACAACTTTTGAATAACTAAGAGGCATAGGTTTACGATATTTGGCCAGTAGCATGCTGTGATTAAGGGCTACCAAGTTTGTTCATATGAATGACCTTCATCCATTTTCAAGGTCACAGGGGTCAATTGTCTTAACAAATTATTAAACAACTTCTTCTGAATAACTAAGAAGCCTAGGATAATGATATTTGGCCAGTAACATGCCAGGATGAAGGGCTTTCCAAGTTTGTTTGAATGAATGACCTTGACTTATATTCAAGGTCACTGGGGTCAAATATGTTAAAAACTTTTATACAATTTCTTCTGAATAATCAAGAGGCCTAGGATGAATATATTTGGCCAGTAGTATGCTGGGATAAAGGGCTATCAAGTTTGTTTAAATGAATGACCTTTACATATATTCAAGGTCACAGGGGTCAAATATGTTTAAAACCTTTAAACGACTTCTTCTAAATTAGCCAAAGGCCAAGGGTGATGATATTTGGTCATTAACAGGCAGGGATGAAAGGCTACCAATTTTGTCAAAATGAACGACCTTTGCCCATATTCAAGGTCACAGTGGTCAATATATGTTTAAATCTTTAAATGACTTGTTCTGTATAACCAATAGGTCCAGGGTTATGATATTTTGCCAAAAGCATGCTGGGTTGGAAGACTTTAACTCTGTTCAACCTAGTGTCCTTGTTCGACATTTAAGGTCACAGGCGTCATATGTTTAAATCTTTTAATAGGTTCTTATGAATCAAACACTGATATTCTGCCTGTAGCTGTATTTTAGCCCATTGGGCCTTTTGTTTTGTTGAAAGTTTTGTCCGAAACATTTAAGGGCAAGATGTGTTTCTTCAGCTCCCTTGATGTGCATACTATTTGGATTTCTATTAAAAAATAAAAAATAAATGAAGTATATGAAAAAAATACATGGAAACTTCTAATCATTCTAGTCATAGGTCAACTGATCTACAGACTAAAACAGAAACCTTAAAAAATTAAAATCACATTTGTGACAAGTTTACTAGAACTAATGCAGTGGCTCTAATTCATTTCAGTGTGAAAATCGCAGTGGTTGTTGTCAAGAAGAGGATCAACAGCCGGTTCTTTGCCAAGACCGGCAGAACTTACACCAACCCTGTACCAGGGACGGTCATCGACACGGAGGTCACAAAACCAGAGTGGTAAGGATTGCTATTAAAATTTCAGTAGTTCTATAAGAAATTCAAGTGTCGTATTGAACTATTTATTGTTCCTGGTGTGTAAAAAATGAAGTCTGCTTCTTGTATTTTAACAAGCTCTTGGTATAGGGTGCTAACAGATTGTATTAGAAATGATCCATAGAACATTTGAGCGTTTTCTTTTTACTGGGCATGTGCAAGTTATTGGTAAAATGACATTTCATTGTACAGCTGAACAAAGTTGTGTTGGAATTGAATGGACATCTTTGAGATTAAGCACTTATTTCAGAATACAACTTTTGAAGCAACTGTTGTTGGATCAAGTGATGAATAAAAAAAAGGCCATAAATTGTGTAAACTTTATAGCAAGTTTCATTGGAAAATGAAGTCATTAGTTTGTTGTGTAAACTTGATTGCAGGTTTCATTGGAAAATGAAGTCATTAGTTTGTTGTATTTCTGTTTATCAGGTTTGACTTCTTCCTCGTGTCACAGTCTGTGCGACAAGGAACTGTGACTCCAACCCATTTCAACGTCATCTTTGACACAACGGGGCTGAAGCCTGACCACATGCAGAGGCTCACCTATAAAATGACTCACCTGTACTACAATTGGCCGGTATAAATTGTGTTGAATATTTCTGATAAAGTTAATACTTTGTTAAAGGCTACATGTAATATCCTGCATCATAAGTAACTGAACCTGATTTAATGTGAACATTATACAAGACTAAAGGACTAGGGGCATTAAGGGGCATTTCTCGCCTCGCCGGGATTAAGAACTAGTCGTTATATTCGTTATAAGGAATAAATGGATAGCACAAATATGAACTTTCAAATATGGCATAACAAAGAGAGGTATAAACCTGCATTTTTCCTAGTAAAATGCGTTTATATCGACTTGTGTGTTATTTATGTTGAAAATTGGCCATTTTGAAGCAAATTAAATGAACACTGTTCAATTTTTAGGTCACCTGAGCTTTGCTTAAGTGACCTATTCTGATCGCTTTGCGCCCCCCATCGTGCGTTAACTTTTTACATTTTCAACTTCTCAAGGACCAGTGGATAGACTTTTTTCAAACTTGGTCAGAATCATCCTTGGTAGATGAAGTTACAAAATTGTTTAATTGGGATTTACTGGGGCCTGGGCATGGCGGGGCCCCAAAGGGAAAATTTACCAATATTTCAAAAATCTTCTTCTCCAGACTCGGGTACTACAGTCATTTTTTTTCGCATGGATGGAAAGATCACCATGCACTTTATTTAAATTGTAAATTTCAGGACCCCCAAGTTCTCTGTTCTCCCTTGGGGAGGGGGTAAAGTTTACTATAGGCCAAATAAAATTAATTACTTGGTTCTCAGGCCAATTTTTTTCAAATCAGATGCGGCAGGGCGTTTTTTGTTTTTTTCATTTTACATGGCAAAAACGAGATGAGGGCTCGATATCTCAAGTAATTATTAACAGATTAACTTCAAACTTATCAACAAGGTTAATTACCATGAAAGCTCGGACAAGTTCGATAACCGCCATTATCCGACCATAATTTGTGGAGGTTATGCCCCTTTATGGACTTGCCGAAACAGTGTCCGCTCGATATCTCGAGTAATTATTAATGGATTAACTTCAAACTTCACAACAAGGTTAATTACCATGAACCCTCTGACAAGTTCGATAACCGCCATTATCAGACCATAATTTGTGGAGTTATGCCCCTTTATGGACTTGCTGAAACATATATTTCAATCATACAAACACCTGCTCATTCAATGTGTGACGGGCGTATTATATACCGCTCGCGGTAACCTTGTTTTTTATTACGTTCACGATAAAATCGGCAATGCGCGCAGGCCTGAGAACCAAGTAATCGGGAAATTATTCTTACTTTGTGAGAATTATCCGTGGAGGAAGATGATATCAAGATGTAAAATTGGGATTCCTACCCCATCCCCAGGGGCTAGGGGGGGCGGGGCCCAAAAAGGAAAATTAACCAATATGTTTAAAATTCTTATCCTTTCATGACATGACAAGTATTGTATTTCACTTAGTTTATATGTTGATTTCCACATCGCATCTCAACAATGAAATTGAGCTACCAGTACCTTTTATATAACTCCGGTGACCGCTTAGGCCCTTGGGCCTCTTGTTTGAAAGGCTCTCCATGCACCAACCAAATAAATATATGGCATGATTAAACTGGTCATACCAGTGTTCTTTATAGAATGGAATTTTTGGTTGTCGCATGCAGAGGCTCTCGATTATTTTCGCAAACTGTCCAAAAACTCCATATTTTGGCTAGTGTAGCTTATTTGCAGACCCTGATGAATTTGACAGAAAAATGACCTAATGTCACAAAATTTCACTTGTTTCTGTGTTGACATGACGAGAAGTATTTAACTTAATATAGTTTTTTGTCATGCTGCCTTACAGTAGTGTTTCTCGGTTCTGGGTTTGGAAACAAAGTGGCAATGCCAGGACCACTTAAAATGTTTTGCTTTTACTTTATAGGCTGTAACTGACCATTTCACTTTTTGTGTTCATTGTATTGAAAAGACGATCCATCTTTAAATCACTATCTGAACGTGTGTTTGTTGCAGGGAACAATCCGTGTACCTGCTCCGTGCCAATATGCTCACAAACTTGCCTTCCTGGTGGGCCAGTCCATTCACAAGGAACCTGCCTTGGATCTTGCAGATCGTCTATACTTCCTGTAAAAACCAACAAAACATTAACCTCACCAAATGAGGCAAAAAATCTCTGAAGAGAGAAGTTATTTTCTAAGACGAATTGTTCTTGGAAGAATGAGCTAAAAGAAATCGCGTTCCGTCACATGGGAATCTTTTGGAAGTATGAGGCAAAAGAAAAGGAGATAATGCACATGAACTTTATCCCTTTTAACCTTTTGGACCTAGAAATACATTATTTTAAAACATGCAATTCATCGGGAACTAAATAATTTTTTTCTAAGAACATTGTGAATTCAGCTGTATAAATTGCTACATAGTGAAAAAACAATTATGTAAAGATAAATTTTTCATGTGCACAAACCAAATATGTGTCCCTAATGAAGTTTTGAGCTGATAATTGATTGCAAGTATTTAAATGCAATTCAGTTTTAAGTGTCATGTATATTATTAGTCCAAGTCCTCAAGAATCTCCGCTGTGCCACTGCACAGGAAGTAGCCGTGAAAGGGAGCAGACATTTTTTAAGGAAATCAAGTGAAGTTGGGATACACTTCTGATACTGATTCACATTCTGAGAACATGACACAGAATATAATGTAATAACTGAATGTGAGAGACTGGAAATAATTGTTTGTCATCCTTTTAAACTTTTAAAAGGCATGTTGTGTGAAATGCTGTTGGATATACACCTCGTGTTATGTATGACTAAATATGATAATATCTTGGTATGAATGTGAAATGATTATGTTTTGACAATCTCTTGTTAAAGAACATCGTTGCGAACCTAGTAGGTTCAACATTTGTGAAAATCTTGCAAAATGAGAAACAGATTAATCAATAAGGAAAGGAAGCATCCTTTGATAAAAAAAAAAAATGAAAAATGTGTAAGGTAATTTTTAAGAAGAGTTCATATAAGTGACTAGTTGTAAAGATAAGGTTGTCAGCAGTGTTAAGATTTTTACCCAAATCTTGGAAAGGGTATGATAATTTGTAGTTTACTTAGTATTCGTACCAGGGCGAGCTATGTTGTGGTGCTTTGTCCATCGTCTGTTGTCTACCAATTTTGGGGCAGAGCCCAGACAAGCTTATGCTGTGGTGTCAGGATTTTGTTACACATGAAAAAGATTATTTAAAAGAAGACAATGACATTGTGTTTCCTCTCAAAGTACAGGACGTACTTCAACCAAATTGTAGATTGTAGTATGCTTAACCGATTGGGATCAAATGTTATACAAATAAAGGAACTGACCCTTCCGGGGCGGGAGTTAAAGTGGTCAAATTTGCTGGTTTACTTAAAATCGTAATGATCAACTACTTGGACCAATGGAAATCCATGGTTACACAAATGAAAGACTGAGGGTGGGGATAAAAGGGGTCATATTGGTTGGATCACTTCCAAACTGCAGGACAGATTTCATACTAGTGGTAGCATCCTTAACCCGTAAGGGAGATATGACATTAGGGAAAGATTACATTACATGGCCTTTCGAAACTTGAAGGGCAGACTAAGTAAATCAACATGGTGGCAGCATTCTTGGTACATGGGGATAAAATTATTAAGGGGCCTGCCCTCCTGGGGGTTCCCTAAGGGGCCCAAACTGGTGGGCATGAAAGGTTTTACCTCTTCATTTCCAAAATAGCCAGGTTTCAGCAATTTAGGACCATTGGGCCTCTCCTTTAAATTAATGTTTCAAATCGGTCCAGGAACTACAGAACCAAATGTTTTCGTCATAATTTGCAATAAAAACTGGTTCATGTCTGGATTACTATCAGTTTTGAGGGACGCAATATTATTGCAGCAAAATGTACTAAGTTCTTGTTGTCGTGCATTGAATGAATGCGAAGGTCATTGTGGAATATTTTGTTGACTGGATGTGGCATTGCTAATTGTTGAATGTTTGGGTCCTTGATTGTTGCTATGTTACTGAAAGTGATTCCAATCTACAGCATTCCTCCCACAAACTCGTGGGTACGACTGTTACTCACGCCGAGGCACAATATAATGCCTTTATTGTTGAATGAGCAAGTCTTAAAAGAGACGAGAAATGATGCCAAAATCATAGCATTCCCCTCTGAAACTCATCGATATGACATTTATTCAAGCTGCACAAATAATAAAATGCCTTGAATTTTTCTATTTTTGGTATTAAATTTCATGTTTTTCCTAAATTTGAATGCAATATATATTTCAAGTGAAAATAAGTTGTGCAATATTCAAAAGTCCTTGTAAAAACAAACATTGATCTGCTCTGCAGCACACAGAATATTTTCAAGTTATGTTGATATTCATAGACAACTTTTGTAAGTAGAAGAGATCAAAAATGCAATTACATGTGTGCAAGAGGGAGACTGAACAACATACTCGTGTTGCATTTAGTACATTTTCATGTATAAGATACTGTTTGTTGGAATATGTGGGATGTGTTTTTAAATGCTTGTGTAAGTGTGCCTTCATAACATCTTCACATCATTTTCATTTCAACATTTTTATTCTTCATTTTTCTAGTGAAAAGCTAAAAATCTTTGTAATTAAAAGATGCATACAACATTACCGTGGTGAGATTTTTTCCTTGTGTGGACATAACAAATGTGCTAATTTACCTGGATATATGTGGTGCTACAGTAAAGATGAGAAGGTTTTCGTGCCATTATTAAACCATTTGGATAAAGAGACTTTCTGTTCAGATTTTTCGAGTTGAATCAGCATTTTTCCTCTTTTCATTTGAGCAGATCATTGATTGGATGAATGAATGGATGTTCACCAGAACCATGCTTAAACATTTTAAATTGTTTTTTATTCATCATATTCATATCTCATCAAACATAATCTTGTATTAATCAAAACGCGAACATTACACATTTTCTATTGATTGCCTAGCCTAGATGATTTTAGATAATTTAGATTTTTTATACATAAAAAAAGAAAAAGAAGAAAAAATACACTGTTATGACTGTTATGTTGATTAAAATTTGCAAAAACACGATGCTTTATTCTCCTTTTAATTTTACAGCTCTGTATTGGAAAATCATGTTTGTTTTCCCACCTGTTCTTACTTACCTTCTGGAGGTTACCTTGGAATCCAAAATATCAATGTTGTTGAATAAAAAAATAAACCGGCGAGTCATTGTGATATGCAAATATGGAATAGGGGTGTTGACATTTTTTGAATCAATGTCATGGCCACTGTTGCTAAATATAAACCATGAGGGTATGCGTCCATCAAAATTTTGATGACAGAGATTATCCAAGACAACAATATCGTTAATTTCTCCACAGTAATGTACTTTCGATAAATCCCAACCAGCATACCCCATCTTTTCAGTCATGTTTCATCAAAAATACATATAATTGTTTTAGCCATAAGTAGTACTTGTCGGATTACATACGTGACACTATTGTAAAATCTACAATGACGCTGTGTGATTATGGGGGATATATACGGTCCGAGGCATATGTCTGGGTCCACAGCATGTGTCGTAGGAGGCGACTAATGTGGGAACCCTTCAAAATTGGGCATTTGGTTTAGGGACACAAAAGCAACCTAAATAAATCTGCTGCACTGACCCATTGCAATATTTGAGATCTTTATCTTTCTTTCTACTTCTAACTACCTTTTATTTCCTAGCGCCTTGCTTGGTAACACCTCACTTTGGCCTAATATTAAGTTGAGCGTTCGCCTAGGTGAGGAAGGCAATGGGTTCTGTCCCCAGGCCGGGACATACCAACGTTCCTAAAAATGGTAGTTGTTATTCCCTGCTTAACGTTCAGTATCTATGGGAATGACAACTGGTTAATCCGTTGCCCGTATAATGTGACCGGGTGGAATGCCGTGCTGGGTTACTTCGGCTTGGTATTTCAGTGAGATGGCACTATAAAGTCGGCATCAGATCCGCGCTATCACAAGGAGACAAAAATCGCTTGTCTCCTGTATACACACGCACAAGCACGCATACATTTACACACATGGAGACACGTCCTTGAATGACCTAAGCTGTTAATATGAACCTTAAACTAAATTAAACCGAACAAACCAATATGGCGGGGTCGGTTTCTAGAATCACATTAGAGGTGCAGGGACCTGATGATTTGTTACAGCTATATTTGGACCTAAACTAAGGTGTTCAGAGTAATTTTACCTGTTTAGGGGTTTAGATCGAATTTCGGTAAAAATGACCTCCCCCCCCCCCCCCCCCCCACTCCCTAT
>NW_018408707.1:629637-656474 GCF_002113885.1 Mizuhopecten yessoensis
CCCCCCCCCCCCCCCATGATCATGCATATATTTATTTGAGAAGGGAGGAAAGCTCTCGATGTAGACCCCACCTAACTTTCTTGAATCAAAAACAACATTTCTAGTTGATCTACGGGAAAATACTTTGTACCGTTGGAAAGATGGATATTTTTTCTTTAAAAAAAACTCCTATATGCACGTAAAATGTATTCTCATTCTGTATGCTGCTGAAATATGCAGAGTTTGTTGGTTTAGCGTGAAAAAGGCGGCACTTCCAGCCAATCATACCACGGGTCTCGGCGCGCGACTGACGTCAACCTCATTAATATTTTTAAAAAAATATGGCAGACTGACTGCGAAAAACTTTGAAACTGAAATGGTGTGTGTTTTTGGAGGAAACGGGAGTTCATGTGCGCGGAAGGAGAAGACATTTTACGTGCATAAAGGAGGTTTATAAAAGAAAAAGTATCCATCTTTCCAACGGTACTAAGCATTTTCCCGTAGATCAACTAGAAATGTTTATATGTGTTCAAGAAGTTAAATTCATTTGTCTTCGCTTAAACATTAATAAAGCGATGTAACGCGTTCGCATTATAAGCGTTGACGAGTATTTAAAGTGTTTAATAGTGGCTTAAACTATTCCAATTAACATGCTATGAAACGAGTTACACGCATTCGGATTCAACCTGATAAAAGAAGTAGCTGAAAGCTTTAGCATTTAACTTGTTAAAGGAACAATTTTTGACGTTCACTAATACACATTTTCAGGTAAATTAATTGCTTTTGTTTACACAATGATCGGGAGATACAACAATTACGGTACGTATACAATTCATGATCCGTATGTACTCGTCGGAGTCCTAGTATCCTCAAAGTTAGCTATTTCACTAGTTTCACCTTAAAGATAGACCATTGACTAGGATTAATATCTATCGTTACATCCGCCTTCAAAACCTGACTATTTTACCGTTAAGCTGCCGCGTGATTCTTTTGATGTACACTAGTTTACTTGTATCGGCCTTCGATCTCGCCACGACATATTCCAGGGATGCAGAGTGTCTAATGTCTTTGGTTTCGAGGATGGCTTTGTAGATATAACCGATCTTGATATTTCCGTTATACCATCTCAACATGTCGCCAACACAAAACATTCAGTAGGAAATCTGCTGCTGGCTTTATGGATTCTTGCCCCATCGCACTGTGGTTTTACCTATATACAGTAACCTCCCCTTAACTTCCGTTGGGATAAGTTTGGCAGTCTGAAGTTCAGGGTTCGAACCGTGTCTAGCCCAGAACACTGTTGTTGATTATATATTGTTTATTTCATCTAATCATTTCTCATAAAAATACCGTATTTTTTTCAGATATCATTTATCAAATATATAGAAAGAATCTAGTTAGTTACAATTTTTGCAGTGGTACGGGGCTCCGTAAGAAGGATTATGGCATGTAAGGATTTATTTATTTATGTTTAAACAGGTGAGCTATTTCTGAAAATTGATCAACGGTATTTAGCGAAGTCTGCATCCACCCTTTCATTACATTTTTTATTACACACATTAATTGTCTTCCTTACGAGTTAATTACGTTTCCAGATACGTCAACAGGCGTCACGTCGTAGATAAACTGTTAACATTACTTAAACATTAATAAAAGATTGATTAATGAGGCCATATCTCATTACTACTTTGGCAGATGGCGGCGTATATCGTTATAAATATTCAACAATAATACGAAAAATATTGAAATCAACTCATTATTGTCAGACCTAAAATAATATCCGTACCTCAAACTTTCAGATTAAGTGTGAAGTGAACAAGGTTTCTTCATGCCTTCATAAATATTCTAATATATACAATGAACTTTATTTTTCGCTCTAATTACAACTGGGGTCAACTAAAGTAATAATTATATGTCATTCCCTCAATAATGATAGACGCTGTTTAGTATACCGTGAAAGTGGAAATTCTCGCGTGCATAAATGTTCGCGTTGGTAATTATTCTGAAAATCTATATATCTGTTCTCTCATATAAGATATGCACATGTGGATATTAAGAAGCTTACTTACTAAAAGCCAAAAAAGCGAGCATTTTCCACACCGCGAATTTTTCCTCTTTTACAGTAACCCCCACCCACCCTCATTTTACAAGTGTAGGTACTATAAGAATATACCCTTGCTCGTGCGACGGTTCCCACTGAACATAACTCAACCTTTCGGGACCATTCTGCCTCCACCGATGAATCTTAGAAGGACATAACAGCTGTATATGGCGCAATGTACACTTGGAATTCATTTTTTTGGCATACCGTAGTAATTACCGAATTTTATAGCTGTAATTACGTTCATCCTTCAAAAGACCGTATATGTTATAGGGTCGTAAAACCCCGAAAAACAGACAGACAGTCTGACAGCTCGGTAGTTACGTTCGCTACATCGTATATATATATACATATACCTATGACCCTTTGATCAACGGCCTTTCATTAGCAGGTCTCGTTTTGCTCATTGTGGTTGGTTGATTAATTGACAGATTGCTTTTATCTCTTCGCAACAGCTACGGTCACGTGACGACGGTATCCACAGATGACGGGCAATTGGACTACTTCACCATCGCATGCTCAACACAAACGGAAATGGACGAGCGTGGACGGGGCCAATCAAGAGTCGTCGCTGAAATGTCGTGGCGTTGACAAGTAGACGGCAACCCAGCCGGTCACGTGATTCTGACCAATGGGCTAGCCAGAGGCGCCCATTTGACTTTCTTAGTTTAAATCAATTTTATTGCAACAAAAGACAAATGGATTGAACAAAAGTTATTGCAACTTACTTACGTCCTTTCCGTAACAGAAAATATATCTACAAAATTAATGTGTCACGTAATAACCTAATACAAATTTATATATGTATATATATATAAGATGTTAAAGATGGGTTACGGCAAAAGAGGTAATGATAGGATTGGGGACACCAACGTATAGTTTTTAAATATGTATTCGGGGAGTTTACTTGAGATCGCGTGTGTGATTTTCCCAATCGAGTCGGCGTAAGTAGTATACCTAATCTATACACGCATATCCTTTTGCTTTTCTAAAGTTCAATCACATTCCGTGCCGCATTTGCCTTTCTCCTGTGTCACTCCAAGTCCTTCTGTGAATTCCTGCCTTACATACTTAGCCGACTAGATTAGGAAAACCGGACACGCACTCTTTGTCATATGGAAACGGTTATGATATTGATGGACGCTAAGATTGAAGTTAGTACACAGAGATGGTTGGTGTTGGAAAAAGGGAGAGGGGCTGGAATAAGAGAAGGAGGTGGAGGGGAGAGACAGATGGGAATAGTCGAAGTAGGTATCCTGGTTATTCAATATGACTGTTGGGTATTACAATCAATCAATCAATCAACTTTATTACACTTTTTTTACATCCAATTTACAAGGATCGAGCTGCAAACATCATACAAACATTGATACTGTATAATGGACAGCAAAAACTTCATACTTATGCATTCTGCAAGCCTGCCTTCCTCAGTTCAAATGACTTTTTAATAAAGAGGCTTATTTCCTGCAAAAGCTGTGGGTCATTAGATGACAATAATAATATTAAATTTTGTAGATCAGGCAATGATGGGTTAATTTTATTTTTTTGGAGAAACGTAGTCCTGATATTTATATTTATTTTGCATGTAAATATAAAATGTACTTCATCTTCTACAGTATTGCAGAATTTACATGTTAAACCGTTTGGAGCTAAAAATGAACAGTTGTACAGACCTACAAATTTGAATGTTTAGATTGTAGTCAAGGTTTGCATCTCCGAAGAGAAGGTGTTCAACAGTGATTTCGTTATACCAATCGAGGGATTGAAGCATTATATTACGGGATTTTTTTTACAGTTTAGTAAGAAATGGGAAGAGTCTTTCAAGTCATTTCCGCAGTCACAAGTAGAGTTGTCTCGAAGGTGAGCTTTAAAAACGTCGTAATTTTAAGAGCTGCTGCGGTTTCGTAATTGGTAATGTATAATATTTACTTTTCTGGACCCATATTCAAGAAAACATTTGATATAAGACGGAGTAGTGACTTGAGGTTGAATTAGAGTTTTAAATTGTTTAATGGATGCTGATGACTTTGTTTCAATTGATAGATTGTTCCAGTAGTCTGAAGTACTTGGTATGAAGGATGATTTTGTGATTTGCAGTCTATAGTATGGGTTCTGAAAGTTATTCCTGTTTCTAAGATTATAGTTAGAGAAGTTTGACACAATAGGTGGTAGAAGAGATTTTAGAAATGAGGGAGCATTATCATGATAAATATTATAAAACATGGATAATTTTCTAATCCTGCGTCTATCTATCAATGATTTCCATCCGAGCTCTCTGTTAATTAATTATTATTTTTTTGTATAAATAGGTAATCCAGTTATTATTCGACCTGCTTCATACTGCATGTTCTCTAATTTATTCGAAAATGTGATATTACAATTGTCCCATACTTCGCAGGCATATTCAAATAGTGGTCTTATAAAAACAAGGTATATTTTTTCCTTTTTTTTTCTATTTAGGATGTATTTTAATTTCCTTAAAGTTGCAATGTACTTTGTAGTGTTTGTTAATATATGTTTAATGTGAGAGTTCCATGTGCCGTTGTTACTAATAATGACTCCTAGGTGTTTGTGGTTTTTAACAATACGGATAGGTGTGTTGTCGAAAAGAAATTGTGGGTTAGAACGTAAATTTGTGTTGGAAATTAAGAGTATTTCGGTTTTATTCGGGTTGAAATTCATTAACCATTTATTTGACTAAAGGTTTAATTGTTCCATGTCATAGTTTATTACTTGTTTTATATCGTGTAAATTTTTGGAAGAGTGTGCTAATGCGGTGTCGTCAGCAAAAAGTCTAGTCATTGATAGTAGTGTATTTGAAATATCGCTGATGTATACAAGAAAAAGAAGTGGCCCTAACACTGAACTTTGAGGAACTCCGGCTTTGATAGACACTTCAGAAGATATAGTATTTTTTAGTACCACTGACTGGGGTCTGTTACTGAAGTAGTTTTTAATCCAATCTAAAAGTTTTCCTTTTAACCCGTATTTTTCTAATTTAATTAATAGACCTTTGTGCCAGACTCGGTCGAAAGCTTTAGAAAAGTCACAAAAAACAAGAGCAGTATATTCCCGATTCTCCAGTGCTGTAAGTATGCTATGATAGAGTTCGATGAGTTGGTGAGTTGTAGAGTGATTTGGTAAGAAGCCAGACTGTAAAGTATATAGAAGTTTGTTGCTGAATAGATAGTTATAGATGAGCTTATGAATTATTCGTTCGAAAAGTTTGCCAATGCAGCTAAGTAAAGAAATGGGTCTGTAGTTATTTGCCAATTCAGATTCCCCCTTTTTATACGCCCGTCGAAGACGGNCCCTTGGTTTCATTAATGCGATGCATGCGTTCCATGATGTTGTATTGCACTCATTGATCTACCAGTTATGTTGAATGATTTCTCTTTTAATATCAATTACTCACAAATACTTCATATATTTCAATCATACAAACAACTGCTCATTCAATGTGTGACGGGCGTATTATATACCGCTCGCGGTAACCTTGTTGAAAATAGGTGTCACATGGGCAAGTTTCCATGAATCAGGAAATACAGAAGTACGAAAGGATTAGTTGAATAGAAGTGTGACGGTTGCAGATATTTCATTGGATACCATTTTTAACATTTTATGACTGATGCCGTCAGGACCAGCAGCTTTATTATTGTCTAAAATATTGATTATATCTAAAACCTCTTGTTCTGTTATTACAATTTCAGTAAGGGACGCGTCTGTGTGGTTGTCATAATAGGGTATATCGTCGTTATGGTCATCAAGGTCAGAAACAGATTTAAAGAAGTTATTTAGAATATTGGATTTGTCATAGTCGTCTGTGGTTAAGCGGTTATTTGTAGGGTTTAGTAAGGGAGGTATATCGGTAGAAATGTTACCCTTTAAAAGCATACGCATGAGTTTCCAGTATGCTTTGGGATTAGCTGAACTAGCATTGATAAGTCCATCTACATTTGTATAAAAAAAAGTGCTCTTGCCTGTTTAAGCATATTTTTTACTTTGTTTCGTGCACGTTTAAATTTAGCTTCAGACAATGGGGTTTTAACTCTGATAAAATGTTTCCTTTAACCTGTTCCTACGTTTAATTTCTTTTCTTATATCTCCGTTCATCCATGGTTTGTCGTTTTTATTTACAGTTACATTTTTTTTTGGAATGTGTTTTTCTAAAATAGAAATTATTTTGTCAGTGAACAGTTTACATTTTTCGCTTACATTATCCGCATGAGAAAACAAATCTATCCAATTTACCTGTCCTACCTCTGTTTTAAGAACCATATTTTCCTCTTAAAAGACTTTGGTTTTGGTAGACAGGATGACAATGACACAATTATAGTTCTGTGGTCACTTATAGCTTCTAAAACTGGTAAAACAATGGATGATTCGGAGGATATAGTATCACTGATGTAAAATGGGTCTATAAGGGATTGTGTAGTATTTGTTACTCTAGTTGGACTGGTAATCAGGTTAGTTAAGATTATATTGCTGTGTTAGAATGCTAAGATCATTGTTATTTCCTGTTAATAAGTCAATGTTAGTATCCCGTTAATATAACATGAGGAGTGTAGTCAAAAGCTATGTCAAAAGAATGTTTCTTGAATGCGGAACGGAAAGTCTATAGTTTTACATAAAGGATGTAAGTTATTCATATACTACAATAATCTAATATTCTTTTCATGGTTTCTTGACAAAAAAAGAAAATAATAAATGTCGAACCACGGACTTAGATAGCTAATTCCGTGGTGGAACCAACATTATGTTCGAACCAAGATGAAGTAACAACTTCAGTCTAACCTGTATTATGATACCACCTTCGAGAAGTGTACAAAATAATCTGTTAATGCAGGAGGACTCTAATTATGGGTTCAGTTGAAATGAAAATATATGCAATCGAGTGTCTTAATTAGTACAGATGTCCTTTAAGGATCCCTGTCTCATTGTACAGTATTCACATATCAAAGTCACGGGCATTTTATATAGAGAGGATCTTACATTCGTGTCCATGCCATACCCAATTAATTAAACGAGTTCAATAATTTGACATGACACGAGCCTTAAGGCGAGTTTAAAGACTCGTATCATATCAAATTTAGGCTCGTAGCGGCTCGTAGCATATCAAATTATTGAACGAGTTTAATAAATTCAATATGACTTGGACACGAATGCAAGATTCTATTTATTACAAAACATTCAAAAGAAAAAGAATTAAACACAATTATGTGTTATCGATGACTCTATATGTAGTTAAAACCAAGTGCTCCGATCACGGTAATGTCATTTCGCGGTGCAAAGTAGTTCCAGATTAAAAATTAAAAATAATGAACCGTTTCAAACGAAACGAAAATAATAATGGCAAAATAAACATTTCAAATTCATTTAAAAACCAGTAAAAGTAGCATGTGGTAAAGTAAATAAAGAAGTACCTTTAGTGGCGTAGGAATATGTTTCCACGGTTTTGACCAATCGCAGCACCTTTAGATTTTATCACACGTGTGTAATACCATATTTAAGACATAGCAAAATGGGTCAGTTATGTGATAAAGAAAAATCAAATACTATACAGCTGTTTATTACTCTACATGTAATTACCGGCGGCGTGGTTCATGCCCAATATAATTCCCGCGATAGATGTCAACTGTTGACTGACAAGGTTACAACATAGGGTTTAGAGAAATGAAGATTGATGAAGAATACGGGCAATGTTTATGATCTAATTTGGAGATAATATTCTATTTCCTGGTGCGATATGGATCGAGGTCAATGATTATGATTATGATTATGCTAATTATTGTGTCGCGTGGTTTCGTTGCCACTCCCCTAGTTCTCACATAAAGACGTTACATGACTTACCTGACTTTGATTTTCATGGTCGATGTCGTCGATGAAGCAGAAAACGCTTACCATTCCGGAACACCTGGGTCCATATTCATTAAACCTTTCACATGCTCAAACTATGATTCTGTGTTCATTTCCAATTACTTGTAATCAAAAATCACATTTGGCAATGATTAATGAATTTCGGCGGTACTGAAAGCCGCATAATGTTTTCAATGTTTACATTAGACTTTTTGGCAATGCTACATGACTTAAGCAAGTGACGGAAAAGTTGTTTTAATCACAGAATCCATACTTGAACATCATAACGGTTTCGTTAATACGGGTCGTTAATCTCCCTGTACTTTGTCAATGGTCTGCTTGTTAATGTGTATATTCTTGCCTATACTTATATCAATTTTGAGGTAGAGTTTTAAAGTATTGTGCATAGTCTTTTTTGTCATATAGCGTATCAGTGGATTTGGGTTGACTTCAACAAATGACTTAATGAAACTTCTATCAGTAGGTAATGTATAAGGATGTGTTTGAAAATAGTGCCGTTAAACAAAACAAAAACACCACGAATGCAGTTACACAATGGATTTTACAACAAATGAGTAAACTGTATGTAGTCTGTAATTCACCTGTCTCTGATTTGTGAGTATATTGTATGTCGTCTGTGATTCACCTGTCTCTGATTTGTGAGTATATTGTATGTCGTCTGTGATTCACTTCTCTGTAGTTTGTGAGTCATTTGTCTGTAGTTTGTGAGTCATATCTGTAGTTTGTGAGTCATATTTCTGTAGTTTGTGAGTCATTTGTCTGTAGTTTGTGAGTCATTTGTCTGTAGTTTGTGAGTCATATCTGTAGTTTGTGAGTCATATTTCTGTAGTTTGTGAGTAAACGGCATGTCGTCTGTGAGTCACCTCTCTGTAGTTTGGGATGGAACTGTCTATATAAAATTGTCCATGCAATATGAACGTAAGACACACACGTGGTTGCACTTATACAATTTGGTAATAGATTAATTATGCCAAAAATGAATACACAGCAGTTTCGCTCTTGTAGGACTCGTCAGTGATGCCAGGGGTCAATACGGCGGGAATCCAGTTGCGTGAAACCCCTTCACAATATGTTTTCTCAAACATAAGAGGAATACTGGATAATTTGAAATTTTTAACCGAGCTACTACGCAAAAGAGATCATTGAGAATAACAAGGTAATGGCAAACCTCGGAGACTAAGAATTCCACCGGCAGTGTATCACCATTTATCTTGAACGTATAAAGAACGTAAAATCACACAACATCTGATTGTATCTTTAAAAGTTGGAAATAGATGCATTCTGCCGAAATGAATTACATTGCACACCACACAGCAGTCATAATATGACACGTGTACATTGTATCCGGGATGTCCACTAAATAGGAAACCGTCGGCACTTTCCGTAAACGAGAAAACAACCTCGGGAGCAACGCACTCGTCACATCTCGGCAGATTATGTACCTATATTGATGAAGGATACCGGAATCAGCCGAGGTTAGCCAAATGGGGAGTAACGGTCGCCGCCATATTTTCTCGCTTACGGAAAGTGCCGACGGTTCCCGATTGGCAACCGACTATGAAGGTTGTTGTTTGAAATAGATTGTAGGTGTTAAGACAGGTGAACGAAAACACGGAGATCGGTTCACAGGTGGGGGACAGGTGATAGATGGATGTAGGTATACATATGTATGAGAAGGCGTTTAAAAAATTGACAGATGTAAATTCAGGTATAAAAAAGCTAAGCTTGACTTACGCGGAATTTCACATAGGTTAAATCGTTGTTTAGACATACTGAGTAAAGCACTGTTGTTGATGGATTTTAGAAAAAAGTTTTTGTTTGAAGGTCCTCCGTACCACTGTACCACTGTACCTCCGTACCACTGTAACTCCGTACCACTGTACCACTGTACTTCCGTACCACTGTACCACTGTACCACTGTACCTCCGTACCACTGTACCACTGTACCACTGTACTTCGGTACCACTGTACCACTGTACTTCCGTACCACTGTACTTCCGTACCACTGTACCACTGTACCTCCGTACCACTGTACCACTGTAACTCCGTACCACGGTACCACTGTAACTCCGTACAACGGTACCACTGTACCACTGTACTTACGTACCACTGTACCACTGTACCTCCGTACCACTGTACCACTGTACCTCAGTACCACTGTGCCACTGTACCTCCGTACCACTGTACCTCCGTACCACGGTACCACTGTAACTCCGTACAACGGTACCACTGTACCACTGTACTTACGTACCACTGTACCACTGTACCTCCGTACCACTGTACCTCCGTACCACTGTACCACTGTACCACTGTGCCACTGTACCACTGTACCTCCGTACCACTGTACCACTGTACCTCAGTACCACTGTGCCACTGTACCTCCGTACCACTGTACCTCCGTACCACTATACCACTGTACCACTGTACCTCCCTACCACTGTACCACTGTACCACTGTACCACTGTACCACTGTACCACTGTACCTCCGTACCACTGTAACACTGCTAAGAACTGTAACTACTTATTGGAGACTGGATTTTTTGCCGGCACGACCTAAATAGCTTTAATAGGTCATTTTTGTAAAGAAGACCATACCACTGTACCACTGTACCACTGTACCTCCGTACCACTGTACCTCCGTATTACTGCACCACTGTACCGCTGTACCTCCGTACTTCCGTACCACTGTACCTCCGTACCACTGTACCTCCGTACCACTGTACCTCCGTACAACTGTACCACTGTACCACTGTACCTCCGTACCACTGTTCCATTGTACCACTGTACCACTGTACCTCCGTAACACTGTACCATTGTACCACTGTACTTCCGTACCACTGTACCACTGTACCACTGTACCTCCGTACCACTGTACCACTGTACCACTGTACCTCCGTACCACTGTACCTCCGTACCACTGTACCACTGTACCACAGTACCACTGTGCCACTGTACCACTGTACGTCCGTACCACTGTACCACTGTACCTCCGTACCACTGTACCTTCGTACCACTGTACCACTGTACCTCCCTACCACTGTACCACTGTACCACTGTACCACTGTACCTCCGTACCACTGTAACACTGCTAAGAACTGTAACTACTTATTGGAGACTGGTTTTTTTTCCGGCACGACCTAAATAGCTTTAATAGGTCATTTTTGAAAAGAAAACCATACCACTGTACCACTGTACCACTGTACATCCGTACCACTGTACCTCCGTACCACTGTACCACTGTACCACTGTACATCCGTACCACTGTACCTCCGTATAACTGTACCACTATACCTCCGTAGTACTGTACCACTGTACCACTGTACATCCGTACCACTGTACCTCCGTACCACTGTACCACTGTACCACTGTACCTCCGTACTACTGTACCACTGTACCACTGTACCTCCGTACCACTGTACCTTCGTACCACTGTACCACTGTACCTCCGTACCACTGTACCACTGTACCTCCGTACCACTGTACCTCCGTACCACTGTACCTCCGTACCACTGTACCTCCGTACAACTGTACCACTGTACAACTGTACCTCCGTACACTGTACCACTGTTCCACTGTACCTCCGTACCACTGTACCACTGGACCACTGTACCACTGTACCTCCGTACCACTGTACATCCGTGCCACTGTACCACTGTACCACTGTAACCATGTACCTCCGTACCACTGTACCACTGTACCACTGTTCCACTGTACCTGCGTACCACTGTACCTCCGTACCACTGTACCACTGTACCTCCGTACAACTGTACCACTGTACCTCCGTACACTGTACCTCCGTACCACTGTACCACTGTACCACTGTACCTCCGTACCACTGTACCACTGTACCACTGTACCTCAGTACCACTGTACCTCCGTACCACTGTACCACTGTACCACTGTACCATTGTACCACTGTACCACTGTACCTCCTTACCACTGTACCACTGCTAAGAACTGTAACTTCTTATTGGAGACTGGGTTTTTTTCAGGCACGACTTAAATAGCTTTAATAGGTCATTTCTGAAAAGAAAACCATACCTTGCGTGATTTTTATGAAGAAAATACGACTGAGTTACCTTTGCCAGACGAAGTGTCTCCAATCCGGAGTTAAATAGAGGTTACTGTGTGTACACAAACCCTATCGAGAACGAGCCTCCGAGAACCGTCGGTACGTTCCGTAAACGAGAATTTCTGAAACAGGAAAGCTTTATATAAGATGGAGGTTTGAAAAGGGGAGATATCGAGCTGAATTTATTACTGGCGTATGTCCATATTTCTAATAATGTACGCAGATGATATGGCCTTGCTCTCCGAAAAAGTTCAGTCAATGCTTCACAAACTTGAAGGTTATACTGAAAACAGAAAGCTGACGGTTCATGTTCCTGTAACACCAAAGTTATTGTTTTTCTTACCTGCAGAAAAACAAAAAGTGGTATTTGAATTGCACATTAGCCTACTAGAACATGTCTAGTTTTGCTGTATTGGCTGTTGTTAAACTATAATGGAAACTTTAATTTATCTCAAAACAAGTCAGCTTTACAGTGTAGGAAAACACTCTTCCCACTAAAATCAAATTGTGTAACCCTATTTTAACTATTTCCCCCACATTAATGAGTCTCGAGAGTTTTTGATACCTATGTAGGAAGTTTGGCGTGTTAGGACAGTGGAGCATGTGGCTTCTATAAATACTCTGACATTGAGAAGAAACTATTTGAATTTTGCAAAAATACTCCTGGCGTAAAACGGTCGATACCGAATTAGAATTTTACTCCTTGTAAAATAAATTTCCTCATTTTAAGTAAAAATGGCGAAAAATTGATCCACGAAAATTAGGGTATTTACGCTATGTAATGAGGTCAACAATAACAAAAATATTAAAAAAAAATTCAAACGGAAATCATACTTCAATGTTTCATGTCTATTCGCATTTTTTTATGAAATTTTAATATATTTGCTTAATTCGGTGACAATAACCATGAAGATTTTATGACTGTACAGGTTTGTTTACGTATGTCATTTTTATGTTTTACTGAAGTCTAATTTCCATTGACCTTACAAGTAGGAATATATGTGTACATGTATCTGTAATCGACGGGAACGTGGAAAAATCAATAAAAAAGACATGTGTCAAAAACGTCACAAAACTGACCTATTTTGAGAGATAAGAAACGATATAGTTCACAGATATCTACTGTCTCTCCACGCGATATATATATATTTTATTTGAGGCATAATGCTATTCTTTTTATCTCCATTAATATCAAATACGGCCAAAGTTACATTCCATGGCAAATTGCTATGATAGGTATGTGTTAAGAATGTTTTCGCTTTACAAAATGCAAGTATACAGTACAATAGTAGCAACAACAACAGAAATGTGTCAACAAGCATGAAGACAATGTATCAAACGTACTTCGCTTTGATTTGACAGTGGTGACATTCCGGTGATACAGTGGGTCTTTGTTTTATCACGTTTGTGTCAATATATTATGTACGAAATATCTTCAAACCGTGACGTGAACTAGGTATGCAAAGTGTTTTGCTATATCAAATAATGTAAGCGTATTTATATTAGCGCAATCAAATTTTAGCGGAACGAAGGTGTTAGGACTTATTAGCGCACTTAAATTGGCTGAAGTGCAGTACATACATTCATAAATATGCCTTAATGTCGTTTTCTCAAATATACTATTACATATACTGGCTATACGGAAACAACAAAAACAAACTTTTCTTTCACGTTTGTTTGCAAGTGAGCTGTCATTTACTGTCCCGTGCAATCTTGCATTTCTGACATGGTTAGCCTCTCTTGTTTCATGTGATGTATTAACAAATATGGCCTCATGATGATACCCACGTGACTATAGCTTTGATAAATCCTTTCTGAAAAGAAAGTAATACCTTGTAGAACTTTCATGAAAAGTAATGATGTAAACAATAATGTTCTGGGTGCAAACCTTCATCGGAGCAATACGGGGATTCGGACCATGGACCTCAGGCCCCGGTACAACAAACGTTGAATAGCGTTAACCGGTAGTAAGGAGGGATTTTGAAATATGAATATAACAAAGCCAAAATATATTTCAATGTTACAGAGAAATTGAGACAAATAAACTTGATGTGTATTGAAGATTGATTTCGCTTTGAGAGGTATTGCTTATTATATGCAACAATTTTAATTGGATTGTTTTACTGTCGATTAAACCGACTGCGTGAACATCGGAAGTGTCCCCAGTTTTGTTTTTGTTTGTCTTAGTGGCTTTAATTAATGTCCTGACCCAAATGTACTACAGTTATATCAAAAGGGGAGATAACTGTAAAAACCAGAACACAAAAAATAAACAAACACCTTACCATCTTTGAAACCCTCAAAAAAAAAGTTTCCGCTTTCAATAAAAAGTCATTTTTTTCTTCACCCCTAGATAAGTCTGGACAGAATCGACTTGACTTGTTCTGACATGATACTTTGGGGAAGATAAAAGCAGAATCATATGATGTCTTTGATAAAAATTCAAAGGAATCGCGCGGAAGCACAAAAGTTAAATAAACAGCATTATAGTGGAGTATATCTTGGCATCCATGGTAAATGTTGGCCGCTTCTCTAATACTCTTTCAAGAATATCTTTTCTACAGTCTTATTTGACGGAAAGCGGAGTGAGCAGTACCCAATTCTGCAAAGACTCGGTCAAGTTCGTGTGCTCTCCGCGTGGTGCTTTCTTTTATCAATCGATGACCTTGCATGGCAGCTTGACTCGGAAAACTTCGCTCTTCGCATAAGCAAGCTCCACATACCTTGTATTCTACTAGCTGATGACGCCCTAGTGCTGGCTGCATTCCTGCAGTTGATACAAAATTAATTTGATATCTTATTCTTGTAAATGGAGACTTACGTACAATTTTAGTAAGAGCTCTCTGATGGCTTTCTCTGCTGGTCGTTCGAGTGTTAGATTTCCCTCGATGAAGGTAACTATTGGAGGCAGTGAAATGCAGTGGACAACAATCAAAACATACGCTGGTGTAAGATTTACTCCAAATCTCATTTAAACTATTCCAATGATTGAAGCGAGTAAAAAAGGTCTGAAATCATTGAACTCATTGGCAGGAATTTGAATTTATCAAAATGGACTGCATACTTCGCCCGTTGTCAGTATAATGTGACCGAGTGGGGTGTCCCGCTGGGTGTCTTCGGCAGTATGTTTCAGTGAGGTAGCACTATAAAGTCGGCCTCAGTTCCGCACTACCACAAGGAGACAAACACGAGCATATCACAACCTCCCAAAAACACACGCATACACTACACGCATGCATCTTACACACAGCAGAGACCTTCCTTAAATAACCATAGCTGTTGATAAGACATTAAACAATACTAAACCAAACCAAACCAAACCCCTGATTAGTGCAAACATAGTGAAACGTGTAGTATTCCCATCTATGTTGTATGGCTGTGAGCTATGGAACATTAAAACAAAAAAATGCTGTTTTAGAGCTAGATAAAACACAGATACGCCTGTAGACGCAGTCTTGGTCTTCCAAAAACGTCATCAACTTTAGCAACCGCTCAGTCACTCGGTACTCAGTCTATATGGAATGCAGTGGAGACACAAACAACGGTAGCATCTCATTTATATGGAAGGCAATATTCCTAGTACAATTTTCGATGCTTTATACGAACCTTGCAGTCAAGTTCGAATAGGATTCATTCCTGATATTATGCGTATTTTTGAAAAGTTCGGTATCATTTCTTTCGTAAATGATTTCATCTTTAACGAATTCGTACCTCCACGAGTCGTTTTTTGAAAAGTTTTCTAAATAACTTTTACGATCGACAATGGCGCGAGGATATGAACTATAGGCCAGAGCTGCACAGATACGCTCAGATTCATTCTTTCCATGGAGTAAATTCAGTGATACAGTTAAGTACGCACAAATCATCTGTGTCTGCTTGTGAAATGGTGAAAGTTTTGTTTCTTTATGTGACAGAGAAGTCGATATGTCGTGTATGTGGACATTTCCTGATTATGTGTCATAATCTGTACAAAAGTAGAGACCTATTATTTAACCAAGTAGTGAACACTGTAGACATTAATGATTTCATTGTTTTTAGACTTAGGTGATAATGAACAGTGTAGTTTCCTTCTTGGTGATCGAAGCGTTATGGATACGTCTTAATGATGATATCCGGGAATGTTTGATGATAAACACATCAAGAACGCTGAAAACAATGTTCAATGAAATGAGTCACTTCTTAAATGCCATATGAATAATGACAGAACAATTCATGAAATGCAAGAAATAGTGCGAATGTACATTTTGTGAATGTACTTTTTCTGTAATAATCTCGACCTACAAGGAAATACAGAATGTCTGTCTGTCTTCCTTTGGCTACTAACAACAGTTATCAGCCTAGCGATTGGTTGTTTTTCTATACCTGATTACACATATCTAGCAGCTTCCCAAGTGCCTCCAATCAAGGGGACAGAGACGACATATGTACCCAGAACCACCCTAGATACTCCAGGGGTTCGGCCCATTTCATGGTAAGACTAGTTTGATCTTTCGATGTACATCAAAATAATCTCGCGGCAGGTTAGCGGTAAAATTGGCAGGCTTTGAAGTCGGGTCTCTCTTCAAATCTTCAAAAGACATCCAAGCGATTTGTAAGTTGTTTTTCCTAACCTGAGATAAATCCAATAGGTAACCATATGTGCATTTGATTTTTACTTTTACATATTCCATGAGTGCAGGGAGCGTTTCCCATTGAGTATCGCTGATATTTGAGAGCGGAATACTTATTTCGAGAATGACACCTTGCTCGTATCTCAGTAGCGACGAATCCTTAGTTAACTTGGTGAAAAGTAATTAATTCAATTACTCAGACAAATAAGAGATAGATCTAATAAACGAGGAAAATAAATAACCAAAATGTCAAAACGTCGTGTCTTTTATAACCATAGCTGTCAACGTAATGGAAATAACGTTGATCGGCTCAATGGATGGCTAATGTAAAATAGGTGTATAGCGTTGCTCTTATAATTGTCAGGCTACTGTACGTGTTATGCCTGGGGCGTGCGGTCGACACCGTGTTTAACTCTCGCTTCGTCTTACGGCCGAGTCTTCACGTCAGCCAAGCTGTTACTGAATATGGATCAACGCATGCTTGAGGATTTCCAAGTGTAAAGCTTCTGTATTTATTTCAGTGACAAACATGGCAGCGTAAAAAGACAACAGCTACCAATGTGTGTTAGAATAATTATGTGTCACCGACAACACACTTGTATATTTAAAGATTAACCATGACGAGGATATACCTACTGTTAGTGACAACACTTGTTGTTGTAGGTAAGTATAACATCTTCTACATAGTTTCATATGGCAGGATAAACGTGCATGATGTAAATATCTTAGAAGGCTATTTCGACCACCTAGAGCAGGAATGTTTAGTTAAACACACACCATGATAATGATTTATGATGCATTTTTATACAATTGAGTTGCACTGCTTAAGATATATATGTATATATAACAGACACTAGCCTCGTCTGTCAAATATACCTATTCTAATATAAAGGTAAGTATAACTTAATTGCCCAAATAAACTAAGGTAAATAATTTATCTTCAATTCAAAATATGATTTACTATATTTCAGGTCGTGCAACTTCCTATAGAGTTCATAAAACATCAAAATACAATGACTATTATGTGATTTCAGTATGTCGGGTGCTGTACTATCCCAGTGATAACACCTTGAATTCCCAATTAGATAACTTCAAACAAAGGTTGTCAATTCAGTTTCAGCTCAATGCTACGCACTAACTTGTGTAATAGTTCTTCCTGTAGCAAACCCAAGTCCGGTTTTCAAGCTTGACAGACAAACGATAAGAAAACTAAATGCGGCAGTCACTGTGTCCTACTTTTCTTATCTCAACGCTGATTGGTTCATTCAATGAAAAAAGTCTCACAGTGATTTGGCGAACCAATCAACGTTGAGATAACAAAAGTAGGATACAATGGCTGCCTTCATTTAGATTTTCAGAACTTTGTCTGGTCAGCTTGAAAACTGGGATGCCGGTAGAGAATTTTGTCCAACTCTCCCCCCGCCCCCTCTCTCTATTTTCTCTCTCACACGCTATTTTGAGCATTTTTCACATCACGACGCAGTGTTTATAAACGTTGTAACAAGCAGTTAGGTGATTGTTAGTGTTCTGACGGGTGAGGTTGGGCCCTGTTACAGTTAGGTGATGCGCCCTGTTACAGTTAGGTGATTGTTAGTGTTCTGACGGGTAAGGTTGGGCCCTGTTACAGTTAGGTGATGCGCCCTGTTACAGTTAGGTGATTGTTAGTGTTCTGACGAGTGAGGTATGCGCCCTGTTACAGTTAGGTGATGCGCCCTGTTACAGTTAGGTGATGCGCCCTGTTACAGTTAGGTGAGTTAGTGTTCTGACGAGTGATGTATGCGCCCTGTTATTAAACAACACTATTAACAACGACATGCCATCTATATTTGGTGATTAAATACCTTGCTATAATAAATGCTATATACATTTTAGTTGCATAATCAAAACATACTTAATGTAAATATATATGGATTGTCTGTAGGACACAATTACAATAAAACTAGAAGCAAAGAAAAAAATGGAAACTTTCCAACTCTACTTTGCATAACTTAGAGGTGTAACATTTAGCACAGGTAATTCATGCTATTACGTCAACTATTGACATGGTATACCTTACAAACACAACACGTAGACGACAAGCTTATACATATTGGTCTGTTTTTAAAATTATATTATTCATCTTGCTTTGTGATGCATTGATAAAGGGGCGGGGCTTTGAACAGCGAAGCAGTTGATGTCGAATTTGTCTAAAGACTTACTCAATTAAGTAACCTTTATGAAATCGAAATCAAGCGAGATTTAGTCCTTATATCTCAAATGAACCCATTACTTAATATCTGGAATGTGTGTAGTTCAGCTTTTAGGTACTAGATACTGGATTGTGCCAATATACGTGTAAACTTGATGTTGGCATACAGTCTGTCATTGAATTCTCGTTGTCATGGACTCTTTTGGGAAAAAACAATTCTGAATGCCAAATATTTATTGCATTGTATAAGTTTGTACTTTTTTATTTATTCTTTATTGCTTGTTCAATTCACCTAAACCTATTCTGTCGCTGCGGTAGATGAATACTGTTCAAATAAATGATGTGAAATTAGAAATAAGATCGTACGTACCATCCTCGATATCCAGGGGTTACGCTTACTTTCGCTCTCCACACCCTTGGAATATCTCATAGCAAAATTTAAGGCAAACGACTAGCTATTTGATTGGTGTCAGGTACCAAAACCTGACCAATCACAGGGCTGAATCTTGTCCTTTGAAGGTTACAGATGATCGATGCCCAACTTCAAAGCCAATAAGTTTTACCGTTACGCGACCGCGAGATTCTTTTGATGTACATCAAAGGATCAAACTAGTCTTCTTGTCTCATCTACAAGGCGTCGCATTCGATTTTGCTATGACATATTTCAGGCATGTAGAGATCGAAAGTGAGCGTAACCCCTGGAGTATCGAGGATGAGGCAACACTGGTCAAACCAGATCAGACAAGATCCAACACTATAGTATCATAATAATATTAAAGAAAAACACATGCACGGTGCAGACAATTATCTTATAGGATAAACAAAGTATTTAGGACTTACTATGCCACGAAATATTGAGTAAACTCTAATTATTTATTTCTTTTTCAACTCTGGGCTCGTTGAAACGATTACCCTCCCTAACGATTAGTTTGGATTTTTACGGGAGCGGTGATGCCTTTCCTTTTGTTTGGTAATTCCCCAGTTCCTGTTGTCTTATTCCGTCTTTGCGTATTGCAGAGTTATCTTCTCTTGAGAGCAGGGATTGATTGTTACGTCATTTGTTTGTGAGAGTAACGTCATCAATGTTTGAGAAAACGACGTAATTTTCTCACACAAACCAATGACGTAATAATCAATACCTGCTCTCAAGAGAAGATAACTCTGCAACACGTAAAGACGGAATAAAGACATGTTTACTTTACGGGCCGATGAAATACTAATCATGACTAATTCATGGTGGTAACAATAACTCCAAATATCTCGGGGATAACTTGCTCAGACAGGAGTGCGAGGCAGGTGCTTTTACAGAATCAAGTGGTGTATAGTAGTGCTCTATCACTTTTGACCAAGTCTCATATGAATACAGGCATTGTTGTTTTTGTTAATTTCTTTATTATCGTGCAGTAGTGATGACATACAGGTTATATCCTTATTTTTTGGTTTCACTTCGTCCGTGAGGTAGTCAGTTCGTTTATTCTATCATTAATCTTTCCTGTTTTGTCACCTGCAATTTTCAAACTTTGTATTTGAGTACCCTTCTGAGATGTATTCAAATTGGTCTCGTGAAAATTGACAAATTAATATAAGTCAAATCATCATGTACATTTTAGAGTTCAACTCCATGTTTTACTAACAAGTTACCATTGTGCTATGTTTATGTTTCAGCTGCGTCACCATTTGGGAAGAATAATTTTCACAAGGACACATCCCACTGCTGTAAAGTAGGCGACTGGGATTCCTGTTTCTGTTTGGACACTTACATGGCTGGCATCTGTATCGACAAAAGATGTTATGGCTGTAGGAAGGGATGTAAAGTACGTAGTGTATGAGTGTGCGTGCTTAGAATAAATCGGGAACCGTCGGCACTTTCCGTATTTGCTCGATTACGGAAAGTACCGACGGTTCCTGATTGGCTAAGAATGTGTGTCTTGTTGCTTTGAGTAGAACAATAACATAACGTGTACTTAAGTCTACATTTAACTTGCTGAAGTGAAGCTGCTTTGATTTTCGCTCTTTTGCTTCAGGCCTGTTGTTACTTAAAAGTCTAAGGTGTTTTGTTTGAGAAAAACAGAAGAGAGTTTCCGATGCGTTTTTGCACGCGGTACGGGGATCCTTAAGACCGAAAAAAACGTTTCCTTCCTGTTTTTGATATTGAATCAGTTTATTAAATGAACTAAAATACATACATATGATTTTAAATGGTATGCCCTTTTGTTGATTTCTTCTCAGATTACAATCAAATTTCTTTACTTGGTTTGCAAGTCACCAAACAAAACACATGGCCGAGACAATTATAACAAGGTTATAATTACACAGTTTTGACAAGGTTATAATTAGAATGTTCTCAAACTGTTAAGGATCTCTGTACCGCTAAAACTATGAGTTGCCTCAGATTTCCCCCTAGCAAGATTAAAGCTTTTACAAAGCCAGGGCCGCGGTGGCCAAGTGGTTAAGGCGTCTTACATTCTGCTACCACTAGCCCTCCACCACTGGGTGGCGGGTTCGAGTCCTTCGTGGGGCAGTTGCCAGGTACTGGTTGTAAGTCGGTGGTTTTTCTCCGGGAACTCCGGCTTTCCTCCACCACAAAAACCTGGCAAGTCCTTAAAAGACCATAGCTGTTAATAGGACGTTAAACACATACAAACCAAACCAAAACCTTTGACAAATTATTTCTGAAAAGAATACCATACCTTGAGGGACTTTTATGGAAAACAATAACGATTAATAATAGAACTACAAAAATGTTGTTTAATGTTACTGTAAAAGTACAATGAATCCACTTTAGGATTCGAACCCAGGATCTCCAATCATGATACTGTTGCTTTAAACAGTTGCGCTACCCTGTTAAAGGGACAATTTCGTGAAGTAAGTTTTTTTTATAACGTTGTCACAAAATTCTTCACGATTGTGTAGTTTGATACTCCTTATGGACAACTCATGTCGAGAAATTGACCAGAGACAATGTTTTCTTGGTGTTTTATATCAGAAATGGAAAAATCCTTAACTGTACAGCCGTGTGTTTTAGCGGCAGCTGTCGGTGAATTTCTATCTAACAAACTGTCTTTTCAGCCGAGGAGAGAAGGTAACGTCTTGCTTTATTCACCTAGCCTTTCTGGAATACAAGTACATGCATTTATTCTGAATAAAAATCATCTTCCAACATCATCTTAATCTTTTACATCGTTATAAATGAATGAGTCATCTACTGCTATCGCACTTCCTGTGGTTTGAAATTCTCCCTGCGGCACCCTCTCAGTGCGTGCATGTTCAAATCCAAATATGAACAGAAATATCTGGTTAGAGGTATCTATTATGATACTTATAATTCTTACTTGCGATGTATTGTGTAAATTCAAGAGTGCGTTATGTGTGAACTCAGACTCGTACCTGGCACTGTGTTATTTACTTCTCACTGAAAGGCCCGGCTATTGCGCTATTTCTGTCGTAGCTATTTCTATGGCAAACCAACTTAACATTTATTCAAGGAGCAATGTCGATCCTGTATTTCATCGAATTATATAAGATATCTTATATAGCATATGAGATATCTTATATACTATATAAGATATCTTATATCGTATATAAGATATCTCATATAGTATATGAGATATCTTAAATAGTATATGAGATATCTTATATAATATATAAGATATCTTATATACTATATGAGATATCTTATATAGAAATTATATGCTATATCAGATATTATATATGATATATAAGATATCTTACATCGTATATAAGATATCTCATTTAATTTTCTATATAAGATATCTTATATAATATATATGAACGCNTATCTCATATAGCTATATAAGATATCTTATATAATTAAAGTCTCGTTACTAAATAAGATATCTTATATAGGAACGAGATTTTAACAAAATGTCGAAAATGAAGTCTCCCCGTCCGGAATATCTCGAGGATCTACGTAGGGACAGTAGGCTTGTTGTAACAACACGTGTTCCTGTCGCCGCCATTATGTCTGAGCCCACTTCAAGAGTGCGGGAAATGGCAGCCTCTGCTTTGGCCGCTATAAGAGAGACAAGGCGGGATAGGCCTAGGGAAAATACAGCATCCGTACCATCCCTCTCCGCCATTGCGCCCAATGCAATCCTGAATGTGCTCCGAATGATTCTCGAGGGAGAAATTAGTTTCTGGTTTTTAATGCCACGAAATCTCATTCTATATCGGATATCTTATATAGCAACGAGATTTCAATTATATAAGATATCTTATATATTATATAAGATATCTTATATAGAAAATTAAAGGAGATATCTTATATACGATATAAGATATCTTATATATCATATAAGATATATAGCATCTCATTTAATTTCTATATAAGATATCTCATATAGTATATAAGATATCTTATGTATTATATAAGATATCTCATATACTATATAAGATATCTCATATACTATATGAGATATCTTATATACGATATAAGATATCTTATATACGATATAAGATATCTTATATAGTATATAAGATATATCATATGCTATATAAGATATCTTATATAATTCGATGAAATACAGGATCGACATTGCTCCTTGAATAAATGTTAAGTTGGCTTGCCATATATTTCTATCACAGGCTTTCCCAAACGATTAAACTGACCACACTGGACGTTGGCGTCAGGTCATATCATTATCAACTACGACATCTTTCGTTAAGTTAATATTTTCAGTATCGACTATATTTTCCGGTTGTCATTTGACTAAATAGTCCCTTTAACGGTAGTTCACTGGCCCAGTGGTGCCACACTCAAAGGGGGTGTTACTGTATGTACAAAAACTACAGTGGAATTCTCTAGTGTTTTGGTTACAATGGGACAAGGATACTTAAAAGTTATTTGGCGAAAATACCCAACATTATAAGTATTTGATGTTTCCTTTAATTCTGGCAGTGTTATATTTAATACACTTCATTAACATATATGATATCTGATTAATTGTAAATTTTAAATGAAGTTGTAATACTTTTATTTTTTTATAGGCGAAACAGAAGTGATCACGGAATGGACAAGGATAGCAGGAGTGTGGTAGAGGAACCGTGTGAAAAGTTTCTTGAATATTTCATAATACTGAGAAAAAGACTACAAAATATATTGATATAGGTTAATGTAATTAACGAGAAAATCATGTTCTGCGTCGACATTCCAAAAGGACAAACTCGGAACTCAAAGTTGATGTAAAATACGACAAGATTTGATGAAAAAATAAAACGAAAAAAGTGCATCATAAAATGGCAGCGTTTTCTCACTTACATCTCACATTTCTACATACGGCATCTGTCATGGTTTAATAGGATATCAGTGGACGCAGGCATTGCTGCCTCTAGATCTATTGTCAAATCAAGAAAACATGGATGGCAAAGATAAATTTCATAATGTTTATTAATGGTAGATATTAAAACATTATGGGTGATTCACTGTAAAAGGCGACTTATGTGGGGATTCTTGCAGAACCGGGGGGTTTTCTTCGTTTTTTTCTTCTACAAATAGGACGTCTTCATATGGCCCTGTGGCAAAAAATATAGAGAAAATTGCAATGACAACCGTTGAATCTTTTAACGTTAATCGAATCTTCTTTGGTGGAATCCCTGTTTAGTTTAATTGTTTAGAGGTTAAATCTATAAGAAAACCCTATACTTACCTGAACAGGCTCGGGAGAGCGGACCGACAGTAACTCATATGCTCTATAAACAGGCGAGGTAAGAACTACATGTACAACAGCATCAATATGTTGCAATGTGAAATTTAAAAGATCGGAGAAGTATCATTCATCATTGAAAAAAAGGAAAACATCAAGTTTCATAATAATACAAAACCACATAAACAGGAAACCATTGGGATACCAATGATCAGATGAAACACTGGTAGTTCAGTCACATGTGATTAAATCTTTGTCGATTAAAAACTAATCGTGTCATCCAATGTATACTTTTTTCTTAGTTAGACCAAATTTCAGCATATTAGCATATATTAAGTGCTTGGAATTTTATATAGGAATAAGGTTTCAAATATGTTAATGTGCGAGTTATGTATATTGTGTCAATTGTGTGGATTGTGAATAAATGTGATTTTTTTTTTTTAAATCAGCATGTTGACAATATCCCTATCACGAGTTTCCTCTGGTCCTGGCACCAGGCTTAACCATTTTGACAAGCAGATGTAAACCCAGGACATCCATCTGTCAAAATGTCTAAGCCTGGTGTCTAGGCCAGAGGAAACTCGGGCTACCAATACCCCTGCCTCTCAACTATCATCCTCGCTACTCTAGGGGTTACACTCACCTACATTCTCTGCAGCCTGGAATATGTCATAGCAAAATCGAATGAGACAGGAAGACTAGTTTGATCTGTTGATGTCCATCAAAAGAATCTCGCGGTTGCCTAACGGTAACATTGACTGGCTTTGAAGTCGGGTGTCGCTCCTCTGTAATATTCAAAGGACAGGTATCAGCCTTGTGATTGGTCAGTTTTATTGCCTAAGACCAATCAAAAAGCTAGTCGCGTGCGTTCAACTTTGTTTTGACATGTTCCAGGGTAGTCCAAATTATTCTGACGTTTTATCAACTCTTTTTTTATATCGGTCTGTCGTCGATTAACGTTAGAACTCCGGCCCACTATAATATGCGGGAAATAAGGAACCCGTGCCTGGGTCGCTCTTCAAACTGATATTTTAGAAACAAATCGACGACAGACCGATATAAAAGTCGATAAAACGTCAGAACAATTCGGACTATTCCAGGGGTGCAGAGAACTTAAGTGAGCGTAACTCCTTGATTATCGAGGATACTTTACTATGGACTCCGGTCACAGATATATGAATGCAGTAAGTAATTATCATTATAACATTACCAGTATGCCGAGTTTGATGACTTGATGGGCGAGATATGCTCCAGACTACACCTCGTACGGACGAACGGACAGACGGATGCAGACCGCGTCGCGAGCGGGCATAAAATGATAATTTTGTTTATAAATAATGCTGTTGAGTTAATATATATACACCTATATGGACAGGTTCGGAGAAAGACCTCAGTTCTGCTGTATCCACTACGTGTTACCGTAAGAACAGACTAATGTTGGACCCACTACAGAATCAGGTGTTCTATGTGTCGTCTGCTTTAGGGACCAACATTGACCAGCTGCCCCCATTGCAACACTTGGGATATAATTGTTTCCCCTTCTCTCTTCCTTACTTTTTTTCCCCAGCGATGTCTCTCTTGGCAAACGTCATCATATGACCTTTTGCGGTGGCAATGACGTTTAATGAACAACCAAAATGAATTCGTCATCAATATCCCACAATATACAAATCAGGATTAGTCTACAGGTAACTATTAAGCATATCAAACACATCCTCGATATCCAGGTTCGCTCTCTACACCCCTGGAATATGTCAAAGCCAAAGTGAAGGCTGAGTGTGCGCCACCTTGTCGATGAGACAAGAAGGTTAGTTCGATCCTTTGATATACATCAAAAGAATCTCGCGGCCGCGTAACGGTAAAAATTGACAGGCCTTGGAGTCGGGCGTCTCTCCTTTGTAATCTTCAAAGGACAGGTATCAGTCTGGCGATTGGTCAGTAATTTTTACCTGAGACCAATCAAACAGCTATCTTCGTGCCATCAATTTTGCTATGACATTTCCCAGGGGTATAGAGAGCGAAAGTGAGCATAACCCCTGTTTAAACAAAAACGACATCAACATGTACAAAGCGCTACTATTCGTGATGCTGTATTATTTTACGAATCATTCAAACAGAATGTATAAAACATTAGTACAAATATGAGAATATTGTCAATGCTCCAATAAGGATTATTAACATTTGACTAAGACATATTCAATTTCCATCATATAAATAATGAGATTAAGACACAAGTTATCCAACTGATATTAAGTATTTTCCTAACAATTTTTTCAATACATATAAGCAAGATGTCAAATTTCTGCTTGAGAGAGAGAGAGAGAGAGAGAGAGAGAGAGAGAGAGAG